>NW_007732793.1:31895-38873 GCF_000696425.1 Galeopterus variegatus
GTTTTCCTGAGCCTCACCTCTTGTGGCCACACTGGACTGATTATCTCATAAAAGAACAAAACAGTGTGCATGAAGAGAAAGACACCAATAAAAGTACAGATTCCAATCATTTTTTCTAATAACAATGTTCTCACTCTCACAACTCTCTGTTCTAACAGATTCCTGTTAGAACAGCTTTACTTGCAGACATGTATTTATTTCATGCTAATAAAGCTTAAGCTTGGGACCTCTCACTTGCGCAGGCCTTACTAAACAACTAGAATGATCCATATCCTAGGTACATATTCATAATCAATTATATATTCACAGCTTTGCATTCATCTTTTAAAACAGATCTTTCAAAGTGCATAAGCCTCATGTGTCACATAAGCAGAATCTGCATGCTTATGTGACACACATGCTTAAGTGTTCACAAACCTATGAGTTGATTGAAACCAGGTTGCACTCTGTCCCAGACTGGTTCAGTCAGATACTCTCCCATGAAGATCTGGAATAGAACAACACTGACTGAATTAGCAAGTGTTGGGCAGTGAAATTTTTTAAACAAAATTGCATTGTTATAACAAATTTACATTTATAGAAAATTTGCAAAGATTGTACAGAGAATTCCCATTGACACCATACTCGGTTTTGCTATTATCAACATCTTACATTAATATGATATATTCATTGGAATTACTGAACCAATATCGATCCATTAGTATTAACTGCTGCCCATAGTTTATTCAAATTTCCTTTGTTTTACTTAACATGTTTTTGCTGCTCCTGGATCCCATCCATGATACCACATTCCATTAGTTGTAATGTGCTCTTAGGCTTCTCTTGGCTGTGAAAGTTCCTTAGGCTTTCCTTGTTTATGATAACCTTAACAGCATTCAGGAGTAAGCATTGGTCAAGTATTTTGTAGAATGTCCCTCTATGGGAATTTGTCTCATTTTGTCTGATGCTTTTTTAATTATTAGACTGAGACTATGGGTGTTTTGTTTGTTTTTGTTTTTCAAGGGAAAGACCACAGAGACAAATTGCTATTTTTATTACATCATGTCAAGGATACATTACGTACTGACAACATGACTTAACATGATCACTTGGCTGAGATAGTGTTCGTCAGGTTTTTCCATTGTGAGATTATTCTTTTACCCCTTTCCATGCTTTACTCTTTGGAAGAAAGTCTCTCTGCAGCTGATACCTAAGTACTAGGAAGGTATGGTCCCTTCTTTGAGGGTAGAGTAACTACATTCACTCTTCGTAATTCTTCTGCATGGGAGATTGGTTCCTTCTCCCATATTTATTTATTTATTTGTACCAGTATGGGCTCATGAATGTTTATTTCATACTTTGGGTTATAATCTAATATTACTTTATTTTTTTGCTCTAATTGTTTCAGCTTTGCCCGTTGAGAGCTTTTTCAGTTGTTGCCTTTGTAGCTATGGCATATCCCCAACATTGTGTGTGGTTTGTCTGTTTGTTTTTAACACTTTCTATTTTCTGGAGCTACAACATGCTTATCTTGCATATTACCTGACAGAGTCCTAGAATCAGCCATTTCCTCACGGATCTCTGGTTCCTTTCTTAGAGAATAGTGCTAGAAACCAAGATCTGGGCCATAGGTGTGCTCATTGCTACCGGGGTGTAGTTCATTTTTGGCCCTTTCGGCTGAGAGAGAAAGGAGATATATTTGGGTATAGTAACTCATATATACAAATATCTATAAATACCTCTATATGTATCCGTTCATTTTTATATTAAAACCTCTATATGTATCCATTCATTTTTATATTAAGCTAAAAATGAGTTTATACTGAAGTCTCCAACTCTAATCCATACCATATGTATGGATCCTTTAGTCTCCTCCCCACAGTCACCTGTGAACTCCCACTACAACAGTGAGAATCCTGGCTCCTACAATCCACCATCTGTTTATTTAATTTTTAATTTCCAGTATACATGTATAGCAGTGTCAGAGTTGTTAACCCACATCCCTGTGGGAAACAACTTTATTAACTAGAGTACAATGCTTAAGTAAAGTTTATTTTACCTTTAGGTTTGGGGATTCCACTGATTTTCAAAGTTACTTAGGTCAGTACCTTTTTTATTCAACCTATTCAATGAAGGTGTTTTGTACATTTGAATTACAATTGGATTATTTTGTCACATTCTGCATTCTATCTTGAGATTCCTCCAACCTCTTTTTTTTTTTTTTTTTTTTTTTTAAGCACATTATGGTTCGCTCTTTGTGCTGTAAAGTTCAGTGGATTTTGACAGATGCATAGACTCATGTATTCATGACTTGGGTACAATACAGAATAATTTTACTACCCTAACAAATCCACAGTGCCTCAACATTTTATCCCTTCCTCTCTCTTAATAATCACCTAGCAGCCACTGATTTTTTTTACTCTTGCTTTGGTGCTGCTTTTTTCAGAATGCCATAGAATGGGAATTATACATTATGTTGCCTTTTCACACTGCCTTTTTTCACTTTGCAATATGTGTTTTAGAATCATCCATGACTTTTTGTGACTCAATAGCTCACGTATTTATTCCTAAATAATGTTCCATAATATGGGTGAGCCAAAATTGGTTTATCCATTCACCTATTGAAAAATATCCTAGTTGCTTCCAAGTTTTGGCAATAATAAATAAAGATTCTATAAACTTTTTGTGCAGGTTTTTGTGGTGACACACATTTTAAAATCAGCTGGGTAAATAAGTAAGAGTGTGGTTGCTGGCCTGTATCCTAAGACTATGTTTAGTTTTGTTAAGAAAATATGTATTATCAGTATCATAGGAAACGTGCAAATTAGATGACATAAAGTGCAAAGTTTTAGTCTCTAGTAGGTGCTTAATCGATAGTAGTTTTTAAAAAAAAGAAAATAAAAAAATTGGCAACTGTCTTCCAAAGTGGCTGTACCCAGCAGCAATAAATGAGAGTTCCTGTTGCTCTGCATCCCCTCTAGCAATTGACATAGTCAGTTAAAAAAAAAAAAATCTAAACGTTCTGATCACCTAATGCCTTAGGTGTTCTTCTCGGCAAGGCTGTAGCTGAATGGGAAGGACTGAGTGTAGAAGTGATTCAATCTGCTCTTTTGTTCTGAATTGAGTTCTCAGATGATTTCACTTTTTTTTTTTCTTTCATTTAACTGGCTGGATTGTTTTAATCTTGTGTAGGAAAAGTTTACCAAAAAAAGCAAAAATTATAGAAATAAATCTATACAAAAGTAGCAAAAATGATTTATTTGGAGAATGCAGCACATTTAAAAGTGTAATTACTTGTTTGATTATAAGACCTTTGCTATGGTTTGAATGGCAGCTCTAAAACTCATGTTGAAACTGAATTGCCATTGTAACAGTCTTGAGAAGCAGGACTTTTAAGATGTAACTAGTTCATGAGAGATATGTATTCATGAATGAATTAATGCTGTTATTGTGGGAGGGGGTTCCTGATGAAACAGATGATTTCAGCATGATTTCCACTCTCACAGTCTCAGAGTTTTCTTGCCCTTCTATCATGGGATGACCTTCAACAGATGTGGCCCCTTGATATTGGGCTCCCCAGCTTTCAGAATCCTGAGTCACATAAATCTCTCTCTCTCTTTTTTTTTAATGTATGACTCAGTCTGTAGTATTCTGTTGTAGCAACAGAAAATGAAATAAGACAATCCTTAATTTTTAGTT
Source organism: Galeopterus variegatus (assembly GCF_000696425.1). Classification (NCBI taxonomy): domain Eukaryota; kingdom Metazoa; phylum Chordata; class Mammalia; order Dermoptera; family Cynocephalidae; genus Galeopterus; species Galeopterus variegatus. The sequence continues at coordinate 35,574 of NW_007732793.1, forward strand.
ACATGCACATTGTTAACTGTATCACCTACTTAAGTATTTATTTGCTGAAACTTCTCAGTAAAAAATGCCTTCATTGAAAGCATTTTCTACAAATTGTATCCCACACCCATTATTGACTCCATATGGGTAAATAATGCAGTAAATTAATAATTACTCCATAACTTGTTTTTTCTGATTTTTTTTCATAGAAGTTAAAACCTCTTTCTCTGTCTCTCTTATATACACGTGTTTGTCACCTGAATATCCACTAGAATGTAAGCCTTAAGAGGTAAAAATTTTTGCTCAATGATCTAGCCCTTTCTTCTGGAATAATATCTGCCATATAATATGTCCTCAATAAATAATTATTAAATAAATAAGTCAATTAATAATTACTTTTATTTATGGACGTTTTATTTATCCAGTTTATATGCATTTATTAATTGCCTATGCTGGGGTAGGTATAAAGGTAGATTAAAACAATAGGTTAAAGAAATGACAGTTAAAGTTATTGAGCACCTACTTAGTGCCAGCTAATTTATAAGAAGCACTGCTCACTGATTTTTAATAACAACCGTGATTTTTAATAACAACCCTTTGTGGTTTGCACCAAATTTTCTTATAAGGATTCTGAGAAAAAGAAAGGTTAAGGAACACACTGAGAATCATACAGCTATTATAAAGTGTTGACGTCTGTTTCAAACTCACACTCTGGCCTGTGATCTTATCCTCTACATTTTCATTAAAGTAATTTTGGCTCAATACAGTAGATAAAGAAGTGTGTCTCAACATAATAAAGGCCATATATGACAAGACCATAGCTAACAGTGCTGAAAATCTGAAAGCCTTTTCTCTAAGATCAGAAACCAGACAAGGATGACCACTTTTACCACTTCTATTCAATATAGTACTGGAAGCCCTAACTATGCAAGAAAAAGAAATAAAGGTATCTATACTGGAAAGGAAGAAGTAAAATTGTCTGAGTCTGCAGATGACATGATCATAGATATGGAAAAACCTAAAGATTCCACCAAAAAACTATTAGAACTAATAAAACTCAGTAAAGATGCAGGATATGAAGGCAACATACAAAAATTAGAAGCATTTCTATAAGCTATCAGCAAACCATGTGAAAAAGAAGTCAAGAAAAAAAAATGCTTAGGAATAAAATTAACCAAGGAGATGAAATTATAAACTGAAATCAACAAATCATTCATGAAAAAAATTTTAGAAAGCACAAACAAAAAGATATTATGTGTTTATTGACTGGAAGAATTAGTATTGTTAAAATGTCCATAGTACCCAGAGCAGTCTATAGATTAAACATAATTTCTACCAAAATTCAACTGGCATTTTTCAGAGACATACACAAAATAATTCTAACATTCATATAAAACCACAAAAGACCCCTTTCCACAGACAAACCAATCATGAGCAAAAAGAACAAAACTGGAGGCACTAAACTATCTGATTTCAAAATATACTACAAAGCTATACTAATCAAACAAGCATGGCACTGGCATAAAAAGATGTATAGACTGATGAAACAGAATAGAAAGCCCAGAAATAAATCCATACATTTTACAGCCACTTGATTTACAAAGGTGTCAAGAACACACAATGAGGAAAGGACAGTCTCTTCAAAACATGGTATTGGGAAAACTGGACATCTACATGCAAAATAACAAAATTGGACTCGTCTCACACGATATACAAAAATCAACTCAAAATGGATTAAAGACTTAAATGTAAGAAATAAACTATAAAACCAAGAAAAATATAGGTTAAAAACTTCCTGACATTGGTAAGAGCAATAGTTTTTTGGATGACTTCAAAAGCATAGGCAACATAACCAAAAATAAATGAATGGGATTTCATCAAATGAAAAAGCTTTGGCACAGCAAAGATGATTGACAGAGTAAAGAGATAACCTACAAAATGGGAGAAAATATTTGCAAATCATACATCTGATGAGGGGTTAATATCCAAAATATATAAGAAACTCAAAGAACTCATTAGCAGAAAATAAACAACCCAATTAAAAAATGAGCAAAGGCTTTAAATAGACATTTAAAATTAATTAAAAAGACACACAAAGGGCCAATAATTATATGAAAAAAAAAATGCTCAACATTACTAATTAGCAGGGAAATGTAAATCAAAACCACAGTGAAATATCACCTCACCCCTATTTGAATGGCTATTATCAAAAAGACAAAAGATAACAAGTGTTGGTGAAGACATGGAGAAAAGGGAACCCTTGTACACTCGTTGGCGGGAATATAAATTAGTACAGTCATTATGGAAAACATTATGGAGTTTCTCCCCCAAATTAAAAATAGACTATCATGAAATCCAGCAATCCCACTTTTGGGTATATGTCCAAAGCCATAAAACCACTACATGAAAGAAATTTCTGCACTCCATGTTTATCGCAACATTATTCCCAATAGCCAAGACATGGAACAATCTACATTTCATCTATTGATAAGTGGATAAAGAAATGTTGTATACATAACATATATAATGAAATATTATTCACCTTAAAAAAGAAGAAAATGGTGCCATTTGCAACAACATATATGAATCTGGATGGCATTATATTAAGTGAAAAAAGCCAGACACAGAAACAAATACCACATGATCTCAATTATATGTAGAATCTAAAAAAGTTGACTTCACAGAAGTAGAAAGTTGAATAGTGGTTGCCAGGAACAACGGATGGGGGGAGATAGGGAGCAAAAAATGGGAAAATATTGGTTGACAGGCCCAGAGATTCACTTAGGCGGAAGGAATAAGTTCTAAAAGAAATGTTTTTAAGTGATTTAGAAAAAAAGATAAGACTAATACATAACCAATAACAACAAAAGATGACCCATGAATAAAATAAATGTAATTCAAAGATATATAGGAACATAGACAATTAATTGTGGTTATCTGTATTGTTTTAGAAGTTGCATTTATGATCTTCCTGCAGGTCTAGATTTTACATATTTGAAGCCAAATTTCTGGAGCTACTCAACTTCACACATTTTAGGGCAACTTGCTATATGCTAGGCACCCTGAAAATAGTGCCTAGAGAAAACCAGACTTGCAATGTCACCATCACAGTTTAGATAGTGTGGTGTATAGGAGGAAAAAACAAACAAAACACTTTTCTCCACCTTCTTAGGTTCAGTAAATAAGACCTGCATATTAAACTGACAAATGACAGATTAACAGGAGAAAAGGCATATAGACTTTAATTGATGTTAACATTATATATGTATATATACGTGTGTGTGTGTGTGTGTGTGTGTGTGTGTGTGTGTGTGTGTGTGT
>NW_007732793.1:39600-45756 GCF_000696425.1 Galeopterus variegatus
TATATGTATATATACGTGTGTGTGTGTGTGTGTGTGTGTGTGTGTGTGTGTGTGTGTGTGTATTTATATACATGCATAGAGGCCTTTTTAGATAAAAACTGAAGATCCAAAGAAGCAGTTAAACTTGGTGGCAGGGGGCACTTTTATACATTCTAACAAGGTGATAAATTGAGAAGTGAGAAGACAAAGGAAAGGGAGTCTGATCTTCTAGGGCTGGTAAATTGTTGAAATGTTAATATAAAGGGAAAAGGTTTATTTAATAAGGTTATTTAATAATGTTTTGTTTTTGCAGACTCATCTTGGTGTTGTCTCCATGTCTGCTAATAAAGACTGTTTCCTTCCTGGTACAAGAGAAGGGAGTAGCTTGACAAGGGAAATTTATGCCCTGCTCTTAGGCAGATGAGAAAGGGTAGAGAGCTTTTTCTGTTTCTGTTTTTGTTTTTTTTTTTTCTCAGTTACCTGTAGCTCAAAATATTCCTTATGGCAAGATGACATATTTCGGGGTGGCATATTCTGATCCTCTTTATGGTATATGGATGATAAATCCAAAAACAGCCTCAGTATTCTTGGATTCCAAATTTAATGCTCTTCTCATCTCGTCAGTCCTGAATAATTCCTCAAAGTTGTTCCATTAGTTAACTCTTCTCATCAGGTCCCCACCTCTTACCCTGATGACCATGCAACTAGGTTCTGGAATGTCAATTTACACTTGCTTGCATAGACTCCTCCTGTAACTGTTCTTTCAGTCTTTTGCCTGTTTCCTACATCGACACTATCATGAAGAGTAGAAGGGTATTGTTAAAATTTATCATCAAAGCAAATATTTAATTATGCTATTCTTTATATTCTAAAAATTTAGAAAATTGATATTAAAAAACCAACCAGTCTCTCCTTATGCATCTAAGGACAGTTAATAATGTCAAATCACTAATTATAAGGAAATGCATTAGAGAGCCTACATTTAATTGCGTTTTTGTAAGTCACTTGAAATAAATTGAAATAACAAATGGCTTTATTCACCACTTTTGCACCAAACAAATCTCATTACTTATAACTACTAAAAGATTAATTATCTGAGAGCTATATGAACCACGTTTACTTTAGTAATATATCTGAGAGCTACACAAACCATATTTATTTTAGTAATATATCTGTTTTACAAGCTTACAAAATTCTCCTTTGCTCACTAATTTATTTGCATAAACTTCAGATTATTGTCTAAGAAAAAAATAAGACTTACAAGCATCTGAAGAAAATATATAGGCTCTTTCTTTTTCAGTTTCTTCTCCTGAGTTGAGGTGAAGTAAAATTCAAATTTATTGGGCAAAATTAGCTACCGGTGCAGTTAGCAATGTCTAATTAGAAATCTGAATGTGATTAATTTGTAGATCAAACATGTTCTTACGCACTGCTTCTCTAACATTCTTTTTTTCAATGTCCATTCATCTTTATTTGACTACTGGGCCATGTTATATTTATACTTTTAATATATGTATTACATATAAATTGAAAAGTGCAATTATTCTAAGAGTACCAACTTCTGCCTGAGGAATATAGCAGTGTTTGGTGCTGTTCAAAGATCTGAAATGGCTACATTCAGCTGTCAATCACTGATGTTTCTATATTAACTACAGTGGCAGGATTTTTTATTTTCTTTTTTTAATTTTCTGTTCTGTCAGTTTCATTGTTTGAGATTCTCCTAAGCCATCCTATCCATATCTAGTATTTATAGCAAAAATTGAATTTCCTTTGTCGTCCAGAGCACTATATATGAATAAATTAAGAATTTGATTCAAGAAAATATTTCAGGAAGCATATAACTTGGAACACAGTCTGACTTAGGACATGTTGCTTTGAAAAGAATATAAAAGGAAAAAGTTAAAATGTTTCCACTATTTGATGGGGTGATCTTTCCTTTTTACTTCCTTCTCTGAATATTTATTTGTGTCTGGGCTGTTTTATTTGTTTTGTATTATACTAAAGAGCAAATACATGTGATCAAGGCTGTGTTTTATATGTACACAGATACCTGGATGACAGCACTATTTAGTGCCCAAAGCTCATAGGAACACTTCCCTTAGAAGTATGTATGTTAGAGCTTAAGCAAGTAGATCCTAGCTATCCTTCAAATTTGGGTCTATGTGCACGTATGTGGGTTTGACATCCAATTAGTTAGAGATTTTACTTCCTCCTTAATTTAATGATTTAAACACACACACACACACACAAACACACACCCCGATGGAAGCAGTGAGTGTTAACACACTAATACTTAAAATGTGAGAATTATTCTGTATCATATACATACATAGTTTCATTTACTCCTCACCACATTATTCGTTCTATTGATTGACAAATTAATACACATGGATTAATTTGGATTTAATTGTTAGTCACCTTTATTATTTACTGTCACATTCTGAGGCATCTCTCCTGGATATTATATTTATCTAATTGGCCACAGATTATACAATATTTTATTCATACAGTTGAGTATAAAATTATATAATGACATATATACCTACCATCCAGGATTATTAGATCTCAATATTATGACTAGCTTAGTTTTTAAAGTATCTTTTCAGGGGTCATTTTTATTGTCCTTCAAGCCTTCTGGGCCTTCTATCAACATGTATTAAATATAAATTGATGATGATATTTTGTCACTAGGCTTTCAAGAAAGATGTGGCTATACTAATATGCAGATGCGTTACTGGAACTCATTTATCCGAAACCCACAGTTACCAAATGCAGAGAGACAGACCAAGTTTTTCAAAGGTTATATACACAAGGCAACAATTGATTTTTCATGAACCTAAACAAAATTTTCTTTAAAAAGTTCTACTAGTTTTGTAACATTCCACATGTATGTTACCACACCCAAATTTTATGGACCAATGTAAAGGATAAAAACTTCCTAATGAATGAAAAGGAATTCAGAGATATTTGAAGATAGAATAATTTAAGAATCCAAGGTCAATCAATAGAAAGTTATTCCAGGAATTGAATTTCTTAGGATTTCATTGACCTCCTATTTTCTTCCACCATCCAAATACCTATAATCCAAAATTTTTAAATAAATAATTGGATTATAGAATAACAATAGAGCCCTATAAAATGTCTCTAGTTTATCTGTGAAACCAAAGGTTTAATTTGCTACTTTTGTAGCCTAATTTCTGCTTGACTTTTTAAAGTATTGATAGTCAATGGAGAAAAAGCAGGCGACACGTTATAATGTCATCAAGGCAGCATTCTATTTTAAAACAAAGACATATATTCTAATTCCAATGACAACGATAAAGCACTCCAGGGCGTGCTTTAATGGGCCATTAGTTTTCTTCTCCGTGGTTGAAATTCTTTGGCCTATAGCCTTCTGCTCCCCTGACTCTCTGGGCCTCTATTAGACCCATTAAAAACTCCCTGGAATGCGTTTTTTGTCTAATGTGATTATTATAAAAATGTCCAAGTTACACATTTATTCCCTGATTTGCAATGGCACTGGCTGCTCACTTGCCTAAATGTTAACGTGCGGGTCTTCAGAAAATATACTGTAGACAATCAATTAGAAGGTAAAAAAGAAATGTTCATGCCTGTGTCACCAGAGGCAAGAAAGAAGAAGGAAGGGAAATGTCTGAGTTATGTAAGTGAGGGTAATTTTCACACAGGCTAAATGTATAATGGTTTGAATAATGTGGACACATCTCTACGAATCCCAAGTTTGATAAACTATTCCTGGCTTAGTTTTTTAAATTATCTTTCACCCTTCTTCTCTGTGGTGTACAGAGAGACTCTTTCTTGTAAATGTGCTTCTTTAGTCCTTTAATACAAACACACATTTTATTTTACAACACTAGTAAGAAAATCAACCTCTGTAATGAGGAAAAACCGCCTAGCTTGCAGCAACAAAAGACCCAAGAAACCAGGAATAGTATGTTGTTTTTATTGTCTAGCAAACTTTCTTTGGAGGAAGCACCCTTCCCTATTAAAAATGGTGCTCGTGGAGATATTGATACGATTGTCTCAGCTTTCAATGCTATATTTCAAGCCATCATGTTCCTTGAGCTAATTAAGAGTGATTGATCTACCTGAATACAGTGATAAATATTAGGGTGATCCAAAATAAGACAGATACCCTTCCCTGCAATTTGATAACTGAGAATTTAGAGAAAGAACTGATATCTCTTCTTTTGAATTACAAGCAATGAAATGTAGCCTTAGGGCCTTCAGGGCCCCTTGTTCTTGCTGTTATTCTATATGTTGGCTTCATTGAGGACATTGTTTTTGCCATCGCTCTGTGTTAGATTAGATAGATAGATAGGTAGACCTGAGAGGGAACAGAAAGAGTGGGAGAGGGAGAAGAAGCAGAGAGGGAGACCTAAGAAGTTTATGCGAATCACTGGACTGAAGTTATACCTGCAGGTAGACCGCTGTTGGATGCCTGTTACATGAACTGGTAAATTACCTTTTCTGATTTTTAAGCAGGTTTTTTTTTTTTTTTCTTGCTTGAATTCAATAAATATTGGCTATTAGATTTAAGTCCATATCCACCCCAGAATCCTCTTGGTTTTGGTTCAATAACATGGACCTTTTTCCTGGTGACTCTCCCATCATTTTTTTTCCCCCATGAGATATCACACCCAAGTGAGGACACATTTTCTTTCCTGCTGACCTTCTTGTCCCCAGATTCTGATGCTGTACAAAGTTGCAACTGCAGCCAATAATGAGGTCTACTTTGATTGTGACAGTGTTCAACATCTTGGCCAGTAATGTCCCTCATTGTCACAGGAAGTAAAAAAGTGAGTCACACCAAGACTCTCCAGAGTGACGCAGTAGTCAGTATGTCATTGTAAGGATAAACTCTGTTCTTCTTCTGGGGTCTTTCTAAGCGCTAACAAATGGCCACATTAGCAGGGAAGAAGTAGTCAAGGAAATGCAAGACAACAAAACGGATATTTATTAGGAAGAATTGTCTGGAGTGATTTTGCATATATTCTATTCCTGATATAATTTGCATTTTCTGATCAAAATAAACAACACTACTTTTCCCTCATTTAAAGAAGTTTGAAGTTTGACCTTTGTTTTTAATCAATGGAGTAACAAGCAGAGATATCCACATATTAAAGATTTCTCATATCTCAGAGAAAGGACTCTTTCTTTGGTCGTTCCAGTCAGCATTCTCTCTCATCTGATTTCCCATAGCCCTGTCATTGCCTGATATTTGGTTCTTGCTACTTTTACCCTTTCAGAGGTGTTCCACACTTAGGGAACAGAAAGAGTGGGAGAGGGAGAAGAAGCAGAGAGGGAGACCTAAGAAGTTTATGCGAATCACTGGACTGAAGTTATACCTGCAGGTAGACCGCTGTTGGATGCCTGTTACATGAACTGGTAAATTACCTTTTCTGATTTTTAAGCAGGTTTTTTTTTTTTTTTTCCTTGCTTGAATTCAATAAATATTGGCTATTAGATTTAAGTCCATATCCACCCCAGAATCCTCTTGGTTTTGGTTCAATAACATGGACCTTTTTCCTGGTGACTCTCCCATCTTTTTTTTTCCCCCATGAGATATCACACCCAAGTGAGGACACATTTTCCTTCCTGCTGACCTTCTTGTCCCCAGATTCTGATGCTGTACAAAGTTGCAACTGCAGCCAATAATGAGGTCTACTTTGATTGTGACAGTGTTCAACATCTTGGCCAGTAATGTCCCTCATTGTCACAGGAAGTAAAAAAGTGAGTCACACCAAGACTCTCCAGAGTGACGCAGTAGTCAGTATGTCATTGTAGGGATAAACTCTGTTCGTTCTTCTTCTGGGGTCTTTCTAAGCGCTAACAAATGGCCACATTAGCAGGGAAGAAGTAGTCAAGGAAATGCAAGACAACAAAATGGATATTTATTAGGAAGAATTGTCTGGAGTGATTTTGCATATATTCTATTCCTGATATAATTTGCATTTTCTGATCAAAATAAACAACACTACTTTTCCCTCATTTAAAGAAGTTTGAAGTTTGACCTTTGTTTTTAATCAATGGAGTAACAAGCAGAGATATCCACATATTAAAGATTTCTCATATCTCAGAGAAAGGACTCTTTCTTTGGTCGTTCCAGTCAGCATTCTCTCTCATCTGATTTCCCATAGCCCTGTCATTGCCTGATAT
>NW_007732793.1:46756-52535 GCF_000696425.1 Galeopterus variegatus
ATCCCAAGTTTGATAAACTATTCCTGGCTTAGTTTTTTAAATTATCTTTCACCCTTCTTCTCTGTGGTGTACAGAGAGACTCTTTCTTGTAAATGTGCTTCTTTAGTCCTTTAATACAAACACACATTTTATTTTACAACACTAGTAAGAAAATCAACCTCTGTAATGAGGAAAAACCGCCTAGCTTGCAGCAACAAAAGACCCAAGAAACCAGGAATAGTATGTTGTTTTTATTGTCTAGCAAACTTTCTTTGGAGGAAGCACCCTTCCCTATTAAAAATGGTGCTCGTGGAGATATTGATACGATTGTCTCAGCTTTCAATGCTATATTTCAAGCCATCATGTTCCTTGAGCTAATTAAGAGTGATTGATCTACCTGAATACAGTGATAAATATTAGGGTGATCCAAAATAAGACAGATACCCTTCCCTGCAATTTGATAACTGAGAATTTAGAGAAAGAACTGATATCTCTTCTTTTGAATTACAAGCAATGAAATGTAGCCTTAGGGCCTTCAGGGCCCCTTGTTCTTGCTGTTATTCTATATGTTGGCTTCATTGAGGACATTGTTTTTGCCATCGCTCTGTGTTAGATTAGATAGATAGATAGGTAGACCTGAGAGGGAACAGAAAGAGTGGGAGAGGGAGAAGAAGCAGAGAGGGAGACCTAAGAAGTTTATGCGAATCACTGGACTGAAGTTATACCTGCAGGTAGACCGCTGTTGGATGCCTGTTACATGAACTGGTAAATTACCTTTTCTGATTTTTAAGCAGGTTTTTTTTTTTTTTTTCCTTGCTTGAATTCAATAAATATTGGCTATTAGATTTAAGTCCATATCCACCCCAGAATCCTCTTGGTTTTGGTTCAATAACATGGACCTTTTTCCTGGTGACTCTCCCATCTTTTTTTTTCCCCCATGAGATATCACACCCAAGTGAGGACACATTTTCCTTCCTGCTGACCTTCTTGTCCCCAGATTCTGATGCTGTACAAAGTTGCAACTGCAGCCAATAATGAGGTCTACTTTGATTGTGACAGTGTTCAACATCTTGGCCAGTAATGTCCCTCATTGTCACAGGAAGTAAAAAAGTGAGTCACACCAAGACTCTCCAGAGTGACGCAGTAGTCAGTATGTCATTGTAGGGATAAACTCTGTTCGTTCTTCTTCTGGGGTCTTTCTAAGCGCTAACAAATGGCCACATTAGCAGGGAAGAAGTAGTCAAGGAAATGCAAGACAACAAAACGGATATTTATTAGGAAGACTTGTCTGGAGTGATTTTGCATATATTCTATTCCTGATATAATTTGCATTTTCTGATCAAAATAAACAACACTACTTTTCCCTCATTTAAAGAAGTTTGAAGTTTGACCTTTGTTTTTAATCAATGGAGTAACAAGCAGAGATGTCCACATATTAAAGATTTCTCATATCTCAGAGAAAGGACTCTTTCTTTGGTCGTTCCAGTCAGCATTCTCTCTCATCTGATTTCCCATAGCCCTGTCATTGCCTGATATATGGTTCTTGCTACTTTTACCCTTTCAGAGGTGTTCCACACTTCCTCTTTACCTCCCTTCAATTCATCTAGAACTTCTGATTGGTAATGTCCATGACTAATGATGTCTCTTTCCCCACTGTGTCTAACCAAGACCCTTTTCACTTCTATATTATTCTATAAATTATTCTTAAAATGTAAATATAATACAAATTATTAAATCATATAATATGAATTATTACACATAGATTATTATCCTAGAAATGTTTTATGAATGAAAGGATAGCAAGATTAATATAATATATGGCAATCAGTAAATTATGAGCAATATCTATACACACCAACAAAATACTTGTCTTAAAACAAATCCTACAATTGTTGTGGAGGAAAATAGAGTAAATTTAAATCACTGTCTTTGTTAATTGGAAATTCAACTAATATAGATCAAAGCTTTCTCTAGCACACTTTAAACTACTTATTCATTGGCTGATTTCCCTGAAATATTATGCTTCATGAAGGCATGGACCATGCGAGTCTTTTCCATTGCCTTTTACCAGTGCCTAACAGAACTTTTGTAATGTAGTTACTATGTGTTGTTAAATAAACAAATGAATGAGTCCTATGCATGCATTCATGTTGAAAAATTTATTCAATAATGTATATTAAAAATGGTTTATAGGTAGCTTCCCACTCAAAGGTACAAAGCCACCTTTGGAATTTAAAATCCCCTGTCTGGGCTTCCACAAAATAATTCCAGTTTATAAAAAAATAACTCTAGTCAACTCTGTGCCCCATAAATATGTATCAATAAAAATAATTTTAAAAAATTAACACAATTTTTTCTTTTTTTCTGAGATAATGCCCTTCCCACATTTCCTATTTCAAAATGTCCTTTGCTTAATACAATTTATTCTAAGTCCATCCATGTTGCTGCAAATGGTATTATTTCTTTTTTTTTTTTTCCTTTGTGTCTCTTTTTTACTGACCGGTAACGGGATCGCAACCCTCAGTGTCGCGCCCGTCCCGGGGACTGGCAACGGGATCACAACCCTCGGTGTTGCGCCCACACCACGCTCAGCCAGTGAGCGGGAACCGGTCTCCACATGGGATGCGAAGCCTCGGCGGGAGCTCTGCCGCGCTCCCAAGCAGTGCACTGTCCAGTGCGCCACCAGGCCGGCCCTTTCTTTTTTTTTTTTAATAGCAGAATAGAATTCCATTGTGTAGATATACCACATTTTTGAATCCATTCATTTGATGATGGACATTTGGGCTGATTCCAACTCTTGGCTATTGTAAATAGTGCTGCAATAAACATTGGAGTACAGGTATCCCTTCAACAGGATGATTTCTATCCCTCTGGGTATATTCCCAGCAGTGGAATAGCTGGGTCATATGGTAGATCTATCTGTAATTGTTTGAGGAACCTCCATACCATTTTCCACAAGTGCAGAAAGAGAAATACCACATGTTCTCACTTAATTGTTGGAGCTAAAAATAAATAAATAAATACACAAGCAAATGGTGGGGGTAGGGAAGAAGACATAACAATCACAATTCTTTGAACTTTTTAAGACAAGTGAACAGATATGATGTTGATGGGTGGGAGGAGGGAGAGGGAGTGGGGAGGGAGTAATCGGTAAAGGGACATGAAAATCATCTACATTGTATATTGATAAAATAAAATAAAAAGTAAATAAATAGATAGATAGATAAAAAGTAAATAAAATAAAATGTCCTTTGCTTTAGAAATGATGATGATTGCAGATAGTGATGATTTTAGAAAGTTTTGTGTCTTCTTACAAATACATGTCTGTGGAATCCTGCAGTTGTCTTTTAGTTTAATTTCATTTTAGTAATCCATCTTCTTTAACCGTTAAGATTTCCCCCCACCCACAACAAATCTGTTAGTTATTATTAACAAGTAGTCCAACAGTCATTTTCACTTTTGTAGCATCAGTACTGAACTATTTAGCCAATCCAATCCTGACTCATTTTTGAGCTCAGCTAAACAGATTTTCTTGGGAAAACCATTAATCATAATTAAATAACTGTCAATTGCTATCAAGTTGTAGCAGTTTTTTATATATTCTGGGTATTCACTCCTTATCAAATATATGTTTGCCGATATTTTCTCTCATTTCATAGGTTGCTTTTTCATTCTGTTTACAGTTTCCTTTGATGTGCAGAAGTTTTCAAGATTGATATAGTCCCATTTTTCTATTTTTGTTGTTGTTGTTGTTGTTGTTGTTGTTGTCTGTGCTTTTGGTATTACACCTAAGAAATCATTGTCAAATCCAACATCATGAAGATTTTGTGTATGTTTTTGTATAGGAATTTTATATTTTTAAGTCTAATTTTTAGGTTTGTAATACATTTTGAGTTAATTTTTACATATTATGTAAGATGAGTGTCCAAGTTTATTATTTGGTATCCATTGAAGAAACTGTCCATTCCCCAATTCCCCATTGTGTGGTGTTGGCACCCTTGTTGAACATCATTTGACTGTATGTATGATGGTTTATTTTTGAGCTCTCTATTCTGTTCCATTTGTCTGTATGTCTGTCTTAATGCCAGTACCATACTATTTTGATTACAGTAGCTTTGTGATATATTTTTTAATCTTGACGTATGAGGCCTCCAGCATTGTTTTTTTTTTTTATTTTGGTTTTTGCTGTTTCTGAAAAAAAAAGATGTCATGAGATTTTGATAAAGATTGTATTGAATCTATAGACTGTTTTGGGTTTCATAGACATTGGAACAAAATTAAGCCTTTCTATCCAAGACATGGGTGACTTTTCATTTATTTATGTATTCTTTCATTTTATCAGAAACATTTTGTCATTGTCAGTGTACAAGTCTTAAACCTATTTGGTTAAGATTCTTCCTAAGTATTTTATTCTTTTTGATCCTATTAAAATTGGGGTTGTTTTCTTAATTCATTTTTCCCAGATTGCTTATTGTTAGTGTAAAGAAACATAACTGATTTTTGTGTGTTGATTTTATATCCTGTGACTTTGCTGAATTCATTTAATAGTTCTAACAGGTGTGTGTGTGTGTGTGTGTGTGTATACAATCTTTTGCATTTTCTACATATAAGATCATGTCACCTGCAAACAGAGATAACTTTACTTCTTCCTTTGCAGTTTGAATGCCTTTTACTTCTTTTTCTTGTCAAATTTCTCTGACTAGGACTTCCATTACTATATTGAATAGAAGAGGTGAGAGTGTGAATCTTTGTCTTGTTCTAGCTCTTAGAGGAAAATATTTCATTTCTTTATTATTATTTTTTTTTTTACCATTGAATATGATGTTATCTATGTGCTTTGGATATGTGGTCATCATTATGTTGAGGTAACTGCATTCTATTCCAAGTCAGTCAAATTTTATTATGAAAGTGTATTTAATTTTATTAAGTACTGTTTCTGCATCAATGAGATTATCATATAGTTTTCATCATTTAGTCTAGGAATGTTGTATATAACATTATTTTTTTTTTTTTGTATTTTGAACCATACTTGCATTCCAGAAATAAGTTACACTTAGACATGAAACATAATCCTCTTAATCTGATGTAGAATTCAGCTCACTAGTATTATGTAGATTTTTGTATCAATATTCATCAAACATATTAGTCTATAGTTTTCTTTTATTATAGTATCTTTGTCTAGCTTTGGTATCAAGGTAATGCTGGTTTCATAAACAGAAATTGAAATGTTCTCTATTCTTATATTTTTTTAAAGCATTTGAGGAAGATTGGTATTAATTTTTCTTTAAATATTTGGTAGAGTTATTCAATGATGCCATCTGGTCCTGGCCTTTCCTTTTTTGCAAGATTTTAGATTACTGACTCAGTTCCCTTACTGATTACAGATTGGTTCATATTTTTTATTTCTTTATGATTCGGACTTGGTAGATTTTACGCTTCCAGTAGTTTATCCATTTCTTCTTGATAATATAACGTTTTAGCATACAATTATTAATAATAGTCTATTTTAATCCTTATTTCTGTGGCATCCGTTGTAATCCCACTTTTTTTTCTGATTTTGGTTAAATGTTCATTTTTTCTTAGGTTATCTGCCTAAGGGTTTGTCAACTTTGTTGATTTAAAAAAAAACAACTCTGAGCTTTCATACTGTTTTCTATGTTTTATTCTCTATTTTTTTTTCTACAGTAATTTTTATTATTACTTTCCCCTGCTAACTTTGGGTTTAGTTTACTATTCTTTTTATATTTTCTTGAAGTGTATATTTATGTTGTTGATTTGAGGTTTTTCTTTTTTAAAATGT
>NW_007732793.1:53700-55257 GCF_000696425.1 Galeopterus variegatus
ATGGTGATTACATAAAAAAACTTAACGATCTGTTTTAAACTGATAACAACTTAATGTCAAAAAGTTAACATATTGATGTAAAACTGTACTCTTTATATTTCTGCCCACCTTATTTAATAGCTGTCACAAATCACATCTTTTTTACATTACTTAAACACTAACATAGATGTATATTTTTATGCTTTTATCTCTTAAATTTCATATCAGAATTAAAGATGATGTGTGCACCATTACAATACTACAGGATTATATATTTGTTTATATATTTACCATTACCAGAGAGTCTTGTATTTTGTATGCTCTCATGGTGTTGTCTCACATCTATTCATTTCAACTTGAGGGACTACCTTTAGTATTTCTTGTATGGCAGGTCTCGTGATGATGAACTCCCTTAGCTTCTGCTTATTTGGGAAAGTATTACTTTCTTCATCATTTTTGAAGAACTATTTTGCTGGATATAATATTCTTAGCTGTAAAGATTTTTTTGTTTGTTTATTTTTTGTTGTTTGTTTGTTTTTCTTTCAGCGCTTTGAATATATCATCNTTTTTTTAATCTATTGTTTGTTTAAGAGTATGCTGTTTAAGTTTTATAATTTTCTGAATTTTTTAGTTTTCTTTTTTGTGTTGCTTTTTAGTTTAACTCTATTGTGGTTGGAAAAAAAAATACTTGCTATGTAAATTTGGTATGTAACTTCATAAATTTAAGTTTTTTTGTGACATCTATTGTGGTCTCTTCTGGAAAATGCTTTATGTGCACTCAAAAAGAATGTCTATTCTACTGTTGTTGGATGGAGTGTTCTGTTTGTCTGCTCAATAGGTCTATAGTATTGTTTAAGTTCCTGGTTTCCTTGTTAGTCTTCTGTTTGGTTGTTCTGTCAATAACTGAAAATGGGAGATTAAAGTACCTTACCATTATTGTGTAGCTGTCTATTTCTCTCTTCGTTTCTGTCAATGTTTGCTTAATATACGTGGGAGATTTAATATTATGTGCATATATACTAATATTTGTCATATGAACCTGGTACATTGACCCTTTTAGAATTATATAATGTCCTTCTTTGTCTCTTGTGACAGTTTTTGTCATAAAGCATATTTTGTGTGATGTAAGTATAGTTATACTGCTCTCTTTAGGTTCTATTTATCAGGGATTATTTTTTTCCTTTTTTTTCGTTTTAGCCTATATGTATCCTTAGATCAAACATGAATCTCTGTAGGCAGCACATAGTTTGACCCTAGTTTATTATCCATTTCATCAATCTGTGTCTTTGAATTGGAGTGTAATCCATTTACATTTAAAATTGCTGATAGGGAGGAATTCACTATTACCATTTTGTTTTCTGTATATTTTGTAGTTATTTTGTTCCTCTTTTCCTCTCTTGCTGCCTTCCTTTGGGTTCCCTTTATGTTTTTGTATTGATGTTACTAGATTCCTTTTTTATTTTATTTTATTTTTGTGTGTGTGTGTATTTTCTATAGGTATTTTCTTTGTGATTAGGATGGTGATTACATAAAAAAACTTAACGATCTGTTTTAAACTGATAACAACTTAATGTCAAA
>NW_007732793.1:56236-59189 GCF_000696425.1 Galeopterus variegatus
TTTTGTTTGTTTATTTTTTGTTGTTTGTTTGTTTTTCTTTCAGCGCTTTGAATATATCATCCTATTCAGATCTGTCCTGCAAAGTTCCTGCTCAGAAATCCACTATTAATCTTATGAAGACTCACTTGTATGTGATAAGTCACCTTTCTTTCATGATTCTCTTTTTATCTGTGTCTTTTGATAACTTAATTATAATGTGTCTTCATGTGGGCTTCTTGAAGTTTTACCTAGATAAAGTTTATAGAGCTTCTTACATTTTAATGTCTATTTCCTTTGTCAAATTTCAGAACTTTGTGGCCATTTTTTTTTTTTTTTTCAAATAGGCTCTCTACACCTTCTGCTTTCTCTACTCCTTTTTAAATTGTCAAAATGCATATATTGGTCCACTTGGTCCCATAAATTCTCTTCAATTTTTTTTCACTCCTCTGCTTTGATAATTTCAAATGACTTGTGTTCAAATTTGTGATTCTTTTTTTCCCATTTGTTTAGACTTCCACTGAACCCTTCTAATGAATTATTCATTCAGTTATTGTATTCTTCAACTCAAGAGTTTCTGTTTGGTTCTTTTTTACAGTTTTTATCTCTCTGTTAGTAGTCCCATTTCTTTCTCTCTGTTAGTAGTCCCATTTCTTTCATGCATAGTTTTCCTCATTCCAATTTGTTGTTCATCTGTGTTGTCTTTTATGTTGTTGAACATCTTAAATCAATTATTTGGAATTCTTTGTCAGGTAATTCATAGATCTAAGATCCTTCAGTGTAGGTTTCTGGAGATTTATTTTGGCAGTATGGTTGGACTCAATTTCTTTGTATGCCTAATTATCCTGTGTTAAAATTTGAACATTGGAAAAAATAACAGCCTCTCCTCCAGTCTTTACTCATTGGCTTTTAACAAAGGAAGACTTTAACCAATTAGCTCCTCTAGGGATGATGAGGGCCTCTCAAATTTTATCTAGTCATGTATCTTTTCTGGGCTTTTGCATGTAATTTCCCAGCTAAAGAGTTTTGCCCCTATTTCTTTTTTAGTGGTTTATAATCCTTTGCTGTTCTTGGTGTTTTTCTATAGTAATGTAGGGTCGTTGGTGCTGCAGCAAGATGCTGCATTCATCTTTGTTCTCAGAAGCACCCACATATCCAAAGCATGCTAGTTTTTGTTAGCACTTCAAGTAAGGCAAGACGGAAACCAGTCTCTTGGGCAGTCACTTAAAAGCCGAATATGGGAAGCACAATATACTCTTTTATTTCCTTCCTAAGAGAGAAGCCATTTTGGGGGAATTTCATCTGAATAATGATATCCTGTGCTTGTCAGGTAGAAGGGCTATGGTTAGTAAATAGCAAACCTTCTAATGTGGGAGACATATAGAACACATACTTGAAAATACTCTTTTATACCAATGGTTCTCAAAATGTATGTCATATTAGAAACACTGGAAATGCACTGAACATAAACTCCACTTTCAAATATCCTAATTTAAATGTCCTGAGATGGAGTTCAATTTCAGGAGTTTAAAATGCTTCCCAGGTGATCATAATATGCAGCCAGGGCTGAGAACCACTGTTCTCATGTTACTTATTGATTAACTCTTTGAGTCCATTATGGCAACTCATCTCTTCCGGTAGTTAACTATTAACTTAGATATATTTTAAACATCAATGAAAACTTCATTTAATTTCAGATTCTTCTTCAGCTTAGATTTATTCTCTATGTTATTAACTGGGGTCAAAGCATTTAATTATACTACATATATTTGAAAAGGGCTATAAATCTAATATCAGCAGTAAAAACAGCTGTGACTCAAATCCATTAAAAGGTAAAAAATTTCAGCCTAAATTGTTAAATAGAAACAACTGTTTTTTATTTTTTCTAAAAGGGTCAAGGGAAATTACAGACAAATTCAGCTGTTGGCACAAACACTTTTATTAGATAACACAATTAAGACAGAAAGGGTAGGAGGAAAGCATCCCTTCTTTTTTGCTTTTTCAGAAGATTCCCTCATGGCCTTTTAATGCTATTCCAGCCCTCACACTGTTACCAAATTGAGTTCCCATAAAATTTTTATAAGTCATTCCAACTGAGGATCCTGATAAAAGATTTCAAAAACTCATAATTTTCAAAGTTTTCTTGAAAAATATATTACAGTGTTCAGAAAGGCAATACAGATATTAACTTGTTAAAATAGACGTATCTTTGAACTTAGAAAAAATTAACATAGTTGAAAGGAAAGGGAAGACAGAAGATTACTCATATACGAGTGACTTTAAGCCAACTAATAATCTGTATTTTTTCTGTCCTACCATTCTGATTAGTACATTATTCTAGACTTTCTGATTCCCAATTTGGCAAGGGGAGAAAGGAAGACCGAACAAGAGACCTTCCCAGTAAGGCTTGGCTTCTATCCTGAGCTTGAGCTCCCTGATAACACAAATTTTCTACTTATGTATCCCCCAAATTACTCAATATATTTCTAAGCTCACTGGCTTTACATTTGGTAATTTAAGGACAGTCTCCACACCAAGGAAATATATCATTTATTTTTAAGAACCGTGTAGTAATATAGAATATAATACTCAATATATTTCTAAGCTCACTGGCTTTACATTTGGTAATTTAAGGACAGTCTCCACACCACGGAAATATATCATTTATTTTTAAGAACCGTGTAGTAATATAGAATATAATAATCATATCACTACTAAATTTGTTTTAAGAATTCACTCATTTTCCAAAATTTTTCAAATGCAATTTACTTTCTAGATTTTCCAACAGAGCTCTCATAATGCACTGCCATGTTTTCTTGGATAATACATATACATTTTGATATAAACATAGATACAGATGTATCTGTAAAGATGTTTGAAAAATAGGCCATGGCACCTCTCTTTAATTTCAAACTTCTCTTATTCCATGTTTGGCTTGAAGGACCCTGTAGTCTTCAAAGTTCCAGCTCTCCTTCTG
>NW_007732793.1:60707-61987 GCF_000696425.1 Galeopterus variegatus
AAAAAAAAAAAAAAAAAAGACACACACACAAAAAAAAAAGCTCTCCAAACAAGCAAACGTAGACTTCCTGTATCTCTCTGATGCTCACTTGGTATCAGTTTTCCTGCTTTGGCTATTAAGTCGTTGTAACACATTTTTATGCTTATTGACAGGTATCTCTTAAGGATTAAAAACAGCGTAAATTGCAACAAATTATACAGCTCACTGGCTATGATTCAAACTTCAGTTTATATCAAACTGACAGCTGAAAAAAAGCTATCTTTCACATCAGCCTGCAAAAACTCATCTAAAATGACCTTTCTGAATAATTGATGAGGACATTTTGTCTTTGTTGCAACTTTCTAAGGTGTGTACACCACACTGTAGCCAGCTTACTCCAACGGACTCTGTCAAGCCTAAATTGTAATTATTCCTGTCAGCTTTTTGGTAAGTGGTGACATTTGTTAGGAAATCCCACTAGAATTAAAGATGAGGGAGTATTAGAATATATTCTACCTATTTCACTTACTTTCAAATTAAGTCCATTGGTTGAGTAATGTCCAAAAGGCTATGCAACTAAAGATAAGAGTCAACATATACCATTCAATTTTCCTGTTCCCACAAAGTTAGAACACTAATTAAAGGCAAATGATGATAAAGGTCAAGATTTCTGTGCTCCTTCTCCAAGATAGTCTGCATGTAGAAACTTTTAGTAATAAACAAAACAGTTTAGTTATAAAGAATGAATACAATTGCCAGGACACTCTATTGTATGTGCTTATCACACTATCTAAAACAAACCAGGAAACAGCAAAATAAGTCATTTTTAGTCACCTACACTAATTTGTGCCTGCAAACCCTAGCTAGTTATATGCTGTTAACTTAATTGTGTTAATTGTATTTCTGATAAAAAAAATATAGAAATGAAACAGACGCTAACAAAAATCACCCATAATTATATGGCCCTACCTTAATCATAGCCCAAGGGGATTTTTCAGTAATGAATAGTTATAAATATAGCAGTATATCTACACACCAAAATGTGGGAACCTATATTCTAGTTTATTTTATTGGCGATGTTATTAATTCAATTGTACAAATAAACCACAATGTATTCATTCTCCTTTTGCTGAACATTTGTTATTTTCTTTCTTTTTTTTCCTTTTACGAATTATATACCATGTAGAATGCAAAGTGTTGCAATATTGTTCTCCAAATTAGCACTGTTTTAGAGAATATATTTTATGCAGAGGGGATATAAAGAATGATATCTAATTTTTGTTTTAATTTGTATTTTATTG
>NW_007732793.1:62543-65150 GCF_000696425.1 Galeopterus variegatus
TGGGAACCTATATTCTAGTTTATTTTATTGGCGATGTTATTAATTCAATTGTACAAATAAACCACAATGTATTCATTCTCCTTTTGCTGAACATTTGTTATTTTCTTTCTTTTCTTTCCTTTTACGAATTATATACCATGTAGAATGCAAAGTGTTGCAATATTGTTCTCCAAATTAGCATTGTTTTAGAGAATATTTTTTATGCAGAGGGGATATAAAGAATGATATCTAATTTTTGTTTTAATTTGTATTTTATTGATCAAGTGTGACTGATGACTTTTCTAATGTGTATTAGTCTTTCAGGTTTCCTTCTTATGAATTATTCTTGCCCATTTTTGTAATAGAATATTATTCTTCCCCATAGATTCTTAATGAACTTTTACAGATTTTCAACTTTCATATTTATCAGTTACATGTGTTACAGGTATCTTAATGCCATCCTATTACTTGTCTTTTACCTCTTATTTTACACAAATTTCATTTTTTCATAAATAAAATTTTCAATTTTTAATTTTTTCAATTTTTAAAGTTTTAATTTTGACATTTACAACTTTTGCATATGTAGAATTATATGTAAGGTAAAGAACAAATTTTACTTTTCATAATGTAATCATTTATTTTAACATTATATATTTAAAAGTATGTCTTTTAATCATTGATTTATAGCACTACTTTTTAAAATTTTTATTGAATCAAAATTGATTATACATATTTTGGGGGTTTAATATTGAGATATGTTGATCAAATCAATATTACTAGCATATATACTGTTACAAATCATTACACCCCTTGTCCAATCTTGCCCCATCCCCTCTGCCTCCCCCTCTCCCCTCTAATTACCCTAGATTTCTTCTCTCCTATGAAAGAATAATGGTTACTCTGTTGATTTGTAGCCTAGATAATCTGTCCGATGCTGAGAGGTATGATCAGGTCCCCCAATATTATCATAGAGCAGATTATTCTGTCACTCTGAAATGGGCTTTGTGGAGAGAGACATCCTCTTCTTTTCTTTATCTCTGCTGATGACTCTCCTTGTGTCAATGCACTCCAGTAGTTGGTGGACCATCGACATGGTGCTTATGGCATCAAGTTGCTTTTGTGGCAGCCATGGTAATTGTGGCTGTGGTTGGCCACCCACATGGAGGTGATGGTTTTGACATGATCCTTGGCACTGGCAGTGTGCCTGGTTGTGGGGAGTGTCTGGTCCTTGGCTCCATACCTCGGGTTCCTGGGTGGGCCCTGAGGCACTGGCACAGTGTTCCAGGTTGTGGGAGGGGGTTCAAGTCCCTGCGTCCATGCCCTGGGCCCCCAGGTGAGGCCCCAAGGCACTGGCAGTGTGCTTTGTTTTGCGCAGGGGCCCTGTCTCTGGATGCATGCCTCACGTCCCCTAGTGGGTGCCAAGGAGCTGTTGGTGTGCCTGAGCTGGAACTAATTTCTTGTCCTTTGCTTACTTCTAACATGGGGGAACTTCCTGTGGGAACCAGTACTTGAGCTGTGTGGTTGAGCTAAATTGCTGCTTTGCTGCTGTTTCCCTAGGGAAGGCTTTTTGTGCAGCTCAGGGTTTAACGGTTAACCTTATAAGTACTTCTTGCTCTCCAGAAACTCTGTGCACCTGGGTTGTATAGAAACTCTGATCTGGACCTGAGTTTTTTCATCAAACTGCACCCCATGAAATTCTGCATTCCTGACCAGTCTCCTCTGAGTGGTCCTGTGCTGATTGGAGAATGGATCAGCTGTCCTTGCTGTTTCCCAGTGTTCTCCTTGTGGGCCTGTCTCTCCCACTGTTCATGCTCCAAACACTTCCCATGGGATGGGTGCTGCACCAGTCCCTTGCATTGACTCACTGGCCTCTGAATGGCTACCCCTTCTCAGCTGTTCTGGCTCCTTGCTCCTGCATGGGTCCACGGGAACACTATTAGTGGTCTTGCTGTCCTGGGGGCCACCAAGGTCCTCTTCTCCCCTGCTGCCTCCAAGCAGCTCCATCTGAAGGGCACAGCTACAGCTTCTGCCAGCTCCTGCTCCATGCCCTTAGCAGCTCCATTATTAAACTGGTCATGGACCAAAATGTTCAGAGCAGTTTTTTCTTTCTCTCATCATGGTTTCCCCTGCCTTCATGCACTCTGTAGGTCTCTCCTCCTCTTCCCCTGAGCTCCAGCAGCCCCAGCTTGGCTGATGTTACATTTTTATAGTTGTAAATTGGTAAATTGTGGGAGAAAGTGACCCTGGGAACCATCTATTCCACCATCTTAACCAGAACTCTGTCAATTTATACTACTATTTATGTCCTAACTCTTGCTTTAATATGTCTTTTATTATAGTTTATGGGACCTGGATTTAGTTCATATAGTCTGTGTTTTAATCCCTATTCCCTAGCACCTCACCTGATTTCTCTTAATCTTTATAGCATTAAATTACTCATAATATCTTACAGAACAAATTATTTCACATTGTTTCCCCCCCCACCAATATTATGCTTTCTATTTGTGACCCTTTGGTCTTCCATTCAAATTTCATGGGAAGAATTCATTTGCATTAAAAATGAGATTTTGGGGCCGGCCCGGTGGCGCACTGGATAAGTGCGCTGCTTGGGAAGCGCAGCGGCGCTCC
>NW_007732793.1:66219-68945 GCF_000696425.1 Galeopterus variegatus
AGAAAGAAAGAAAGAAAGAAAGAAAGAACCACCCAGTATGGACATATTTGATAAAACTGTTGTCTTAAATTATAGTACTGTTCTGCTAATTTAAAATTTTTTTAAAAAATATTTCACTCTTTTCATTGTCACCTAAAATAATAATGACAAGTTCAGAATGAGCAGCTCCCCAATTAGAAATATATAAATTCTCTGGGAAATTACTGAGGGACAGCAAGGAAAACTTGAGGCAAGGGGATTTAGGATGCACATCTGTGGGAAGTACGTCAACATCTATTATTTTTTTTAAAAGGCAGGAAGGAATGCTTAATAGAACAGAGCAATTAGTGGTCACTTTTCCAGTCTCCCTGCTGAGAAAGCAGACTTGTCAACTGCCTTATTACTGCAGAAATACTCTGTCCCGATGGTGAGCACTTGTCTCCTGGGTTGCTTTTGTCTACAAACTGATATGTTGTTCTGCCTTAAATGATCCAGCCCTGAGAAAGCCTTGGGTTCTGAACTTGAGACACTGACTTATCAGCTTGGGAACATACTATGGAAGAATTGCTGATTGGAGAAGACTGTATCTATCTCCTTTATGAGTCAAGCTGCACCGAGGAGGCAAACTTTGTAAAAAGAGCTGAATATTTGGTATGCTACTGGGGAGACAGTGGGTAAGAATTAAAATTAGCCTTCTCATTTAGACTGGTTCCAGCCTAACCCAAGGAATTGAATAGTGCTATTCTCTCAAGGGCATTCTGAAAGAGTATATGGTTCAAATCAGTTAGATGATTATCTATCTCTGAGTAAGGAAAGTGGTGGTAAGAAGAGTTATGCAATATTACACAAATTCCCCTGGCGTGTAATCCTGGCAGATATTGGAGATACATGCAGAACTGAGTAAGTTGAACCTAGTGGGAAATTTTGCCTCTTCCATCAATAGATAAACTTTGGTTCTGCTTGATTAATTAGTCCCTGATTAAATCAAGTTGCAACCTATAAAGAGGTTTATGCCTAAAGTATTTTAATAAGTGGTAATTCCAAAGCCCCTAACAGAGCAATGACACAATTGATTAAAAACTGATAAGATATAAAAAGTAAAAAGCCATAATTTATGAGGCTTTGCTAGTGAGACACAGTAGATGAATATCTAAGACGTACAGAGCATTTAGAGATGCTATGTATTGAAATACCTACAGGCCAACAACCAAAAACAATAGCAACAAAAACTGGTTGGTGCAAAATTTTCACCTACACTATCTGGATAACCTAGATAATATGAACTTAATGAAAATGAGTACACAGAAACTGTTTCACAAAGCCTATCATTCTCCTCCAATGTTCTTCTCTACCCTACCTCCTTCATTTTTCTGTCGTGAAGCAGATACTAAAGTGGAACTGGTGCTCTGATGCAGAATGCAGAATAGTTTAAATGACAAAATTATGAAATCTGGAGGACATGGGACCGATACTGTAATTCCCATAATACTTCATATATTGATACATGTACACACACACACACACACACATCAAATCTAACATGGGATAGATGCAATAATGTTCCATTGCCTCTCTGTGTTCTTGTCTGGCACAGGATTAGGTGGAAGAATAAAAGGAAGGAAAAAAGAGAGAGGGACAAAAAAAAAAGAAAGTTTATTATAAGTAAAGAACTAAGAACTTAAGGAGAATAGGAAGGAAGTGCAACAAATAACTGTAATGCTTTATTCATCAAAAAGTGCTTGAAAGAATTATTTACTTTTCACCAGATCCTTTTGATAGTAGTGTGAGATAGCTCCTGAGAGATGACATTGTTTGTGTATTATTCATAATGAGGTTCATGCTCACAGTTAGAGTAATAGGGCTCAAGCCACATATTAAGTAGTAATACCAAGATGAGAACCCAGGACATCTGAATCCTAATCCAAGGATAGCCATGTGATGCTTTACGAAACATGTGGTATGTGAGGACAAATTTACTTGATAATTTTAGGATACGCAAGAATGTTAGATTAGTTGAGAATCTCACTAATATCACTTTACCTCTTACATTTGGAGTGCATACCCCAAGAAGGGAGTGAGTTTTGTCTACTTTGCTTAACATAAGTGAAGACTAGCGTCTGGAAGTGATATGAATGAACAATTGAATGAGAAATGTTAATGCTCTCTTTTCTGAAAAAACGTTGAAGCACCCAGGAGTACTCGGTCCATAGCATGGCATAACATTAAGACTTCAGAACAAGGAATAGACAGTTTGATAACCAGATGGTGCTCCTAATTTACTATAACCTTGGGTAAATTTCACTTATGATTTCTACTAAGTAAAATGGGAACAAGAAAAATGAAATACCTGATCTGATTTCTAAAATGTTTTCAAGATCAGATAAAATTTTATTTGTAAAATTATTTTTTATATTTTTTTCTAAGTTAAAGTCCTTTAACTAAGACTACAATATTTTATTTGTACGAAGAATTATTGGCATTTTATATTCCAGCCTTTAGTGATGTTTTCTGATATTTGCTTTAAACCTAACTTATGCTTCGGTATCATATTGTAGCATTTGTTCTGAAAAGTAGTACGAAATTGAAAAAAAAACATTCCCAAATAGTCCAGACAGTGAATTCTGTAAAGTTACTATCCATTCTTGTATAACCACAACTGGAGATCTTTAGATTATGCTCACTAAACCATATAGACTGCACAGGTGATTAGGGAATGCTAATAATATATTATCATACATATGTACACA
>NW_007732793.1:69473-93225 GCF_000696425.1 Galeopterus variegatus
CACAACTGGAGATCTTTAGATTATGCTCACTAAACCATATAGACTGCACAGGTGATTAGGGAATGCTAATAATATATTATCATACATATGTACACAACAAGCACAATGTTACACTTTTAGAGAAGTTACTACTTTATGTTGTCTAATCTTGGACAATGGTGCTAATAATATATTATCATACATATGTACACAAGCACAATGTTACACTTTTAGAGAAGTTACTACTTTATGTTGTCTAATCTTGGACAATGCAGATTCTATTAATACGACCGCATCAAAATATCACCATGAGATTTCCTGAACATGGAATACATGTGGTCTCTAAATACTAATCATTCATAATTTAATGCAAACTCAAGTCTTTGATAAGTTTTGTTTTGTTTGATTTTGTCAAGTTTCCCCTATTTCACATGGAACTCAGAACTAGTTTCAAGCACAAGTCATTTCATTTTAAAGCTTTTTCTTTTACTATTTGAAAGTAACCTTTTATTTTCCTTTTATTTGGGAGGAAAATATACATTTTCGTGATGAGAGAAATATCTAAAGCTCCACATATAATTTACTCATGGTTGAGAATAAGCAGGAGTGATTAGAGCTTCAAATCAGAAAACTTCAGAGAGCCAGAAGCTATCAAAATGTGCAGCTTTTATTAACAATTTTTCACTCATTGCTGTATAGCAATCACCACTGACACACTCTCTAGTTTTTTCCAAAGCGTGTATAATTGGGCAAATCATCTAAACCCCCACAAGCAGACAATTATTCAACTACATTGATGCCTACTCACTAGGTCCAGCACTTCATTAGAATATACCATAATCCCTTGCTCTTGTCTTAACCTTCTCTGTGAAAAATCTAATTTATCCAAAACTGACACAGTGTCCTGTTGGTTATGCAAATAGTGGCATTGCAGGAGACGTAGTTTCAAACCACTCTTCTATCTCCAGTCCCATGTGTAGGGCTCTTATCCAAATCTTTAAATAGAGCCTATGAGTTCTAATAATTATTCAACTAACATATATAAGCTCCCTTTGTGCTCCTGCTTGAAAATGTGCTTATCTTTCTTTAATAACAAAGAGAGAGAGAGAGACATTGACAGAGATTGAAAGGCACTGCCAACACCAGAGGAATAACTGAAAAAGAAAGCAGGAAAGCACTTGGGTGCAAGGGAGATGATAAGAGAATTATAAAGCTGCCAGGAGAGGATGTTACCTTCACATTTCTCCTTCTCTGAGTTCTTAAAGCCCAATCGTCCTTCTCTTGACCTTGACTTCACATTGTTGGAAAGAGTGCAACTTCAAGTCATCCCACCTGGGCTCAGATGCTATATCTCACAATGGCTAGAAGTACAACCTTGGCTATATTATTTAATATCTCTGAGCCTGTGAAACATGGATAGTTGCCCCTGGAGTCTGGGACAACTAGAATGCCAGGCACAAAAGTGCAGCCATACAGACCATCTAATCTGATGACACTGGAATGCACTGAATATTTTTGAATACCCTCTGTTTGTAAGGGGATGTTGTTTGAGGGCCATGATAGGAACAAGATTTGACGCAAATTTGTTGCATGGGGTCTGGGATAATACACTTCTGGAAAAACGTTTGCCTTTGACCCTGAGTCTTG
Organism: Galeopterus variegatus; assembly: GCF_000696425.1. Taxonomy (NCBI): domain Eukaryota; kingdom Metazoa; phylum Chordata; class Mammalia; order Dermoptera; family Cynocephalidae; genus Galeopterus; species Galeopterus variegatus. The sequence continues at coordinate 71,100 of NW_007732793.1, forward strand.
ATTTCAAATTTGATGTTTCCTAATATGCCAGCTTGTGATACAAAGTAAATTAAAGCTTTATAATATGAATTAACAATTGCTGCTTCACACCTTTACTCAGTTTTTATGGGACCCTAGAGGCAAGGCTAGAGGATCATGGGAGAAACTAGCCACCCACCTTCCTAATAATAACAGTAAGAACAATGATGATTATATCTTTTTAATGAGTACATACTATATGGCCTAAATTAACTTATTATGTTAAGTATTTCATTTAATCCTCAACACATATATGACCTTATTGCTATTTTTTATTCTTAATTTATAAAAAGGGGATGGAATCTGACAGACATTGAGTAACTTTACCAAGGGTATACAGCTATTAAGTGGCAGAGTGAAGAGTTAGACACTCTAAATCTATCTTAAACATCCTTCTATCCCAGGTACTCTACCAGCTGCTTCCTTCTCTTAGATGGTCAGCTCTTCGTCTGATCTTGTTCTTCACTCCACTGAGGAAACTTGCTGTTGTAAAGCAAATCACTGTCTTTCAGAAGGAAGTAAGAAAGTGCTACACTTGCTTTTGGTAGAAGTAACAGCTTCACTGTCTGTTTGTAAAACAGTGATTCTCAACTGTGGCTGCAGAGTGACAGCACCCAGAGATCTTCAATACGGGCTTCTGATCTTCACTGCAAGATTCTCATTTAATTGGTCTAGCCCAGGCATGAGATGTTTTGGTCACTTCCAGTTATTCGGTGTGGAAGCTTTGGACCTCACTCACTATCTGACCCACTGCAAGATTCTCATTTAATTGGTCTAGCACAGGCATAGATGTTTTGGTCACTTCCAGTTATTCGGTGTGGAAGCTTTGGACCTCACTCACTATCTGACTCTTCAGCCTGGTGGAATCCTGCCATCCTGGTCCTGAATTGGAGGTACATGGCATTTGAATTGTGTAAAAAATCGCGGTTTGGAAATGATGGTGATGATGATGATGGCGATGATACCCAAATAACATTTACTGAATGCTGCTCAATGATAGTCCTTTACAAGTACCTACATATATTACTAATTAAGTTATGTTATCCTTTTTATTTATTCAGAATTAAAGGCACAGAGAATTGAAGTTATTTGACCCCCTTTTAAGCCAGTTATGCCATTTATCATGTATGACTTCAACATCTGCTTTTAGTTGCAAGAGTAGGGTCATGAAGTAAGAAAGAATGGGCAGGTTTGGAAGCTGATGATAATTATTGTAGGACTGATGGACTATATTATGCAAAGGATTACTATGCTAATAGAATGTTGAGCTTATGAGTGGCAGAGGAAAGTGGAATGGGAGGAGTGGATTTCGGTTTCAATTAATGCTCCTTTGGAGCAAAGCCACTTACCAAAAAAGAAACCTGCTCTTAGGTGCTACATGCCAAAAATGCATACCTGACAGGAGAATTATGCCCAGGAGAAGAGCCGAGGTGTTAGCCACAAGACAGATCGGAGTAGAGAGGGAGGGCTGAGGGGAGTGCTGGACAAGCCAGCACATCAACTTGATGAATAGAACTTTCAGGTACCTGAAGGCCAAATAGAAGAATTTGTTTTAAAAATAAAAGGTTGACAAAGAAATCAATGAGCTGTTAAGGAGTGAATAAGCCTAGGCAGTGTTTATGAACATCCTCTGAGTATCACCTCTGTGTACTTGAGTTTGTTCCTATATTAAAATCAAACATCAAAAACAACAGCAAGATGAGATAGAAAGTAGAAGCTCTGAAATTTAAGGGAATGAAGAAGTCCAATCATGAATTCCAGGATACAAACAATGGTATTTGAGGGAAAACACAAATCTAGAGCCAAGTCTTTGGTCTCCCGAACAGAAAAACAGGAGCCATTTCTGGAAAAGTAACTGTGGAATTCAAGCTAAGAGAAATTAGTGGACTTCCAGAAATGCCTATTTCATCACAGAATCCCAAATGATTATATCTATATTTTTAAATTTTGAAAAATAATAGTTGTTACTTCAAAGGTATTTTTTCAATCCACATATTACCTTTTCATAGACTTTCATACATATTATTTCATGATAAACTTTCATAATACTCTGAGGCAAATTAAACAGATGCCCATTTTGTATATAAAAAAAAGCAAGTCAAATAATTAAGTCAAATGCCAGTGTATATTAGTGATTTAAATCAGCATTGCTGGCTTTTTTAAAGTATTGTCTTTGGCAGTGTTTCACATTCCAGCCTACTCCTGACTTACATGATCCTTAGGAAAGTGAGACGGGATCCACAGCAGATGAATCCAAAATGGGCTTAGTACTACTGGTGCTTATTGAAAAAACTTTTCCAAGTCTCTGAACAATTCTCAGTGTCCAAAATTATTTTAGTGTGAAGCCTCTAAGGGTCAGAACGTGAGACATGAAGCAACAAGATAAAGGTTGAATTTTTGGAATAGATTTGAGTCAGCATATAATACTTACATTTATGAATTTTTAAGGCCTCATACTTAATAAGCAAATCTTGCAGAAAAAAAATATTAGAGGAAAAAACAGGATGAGGTACCAAATAATCGGAGCAAAGTGCATGTACAATATCAGTACTGATAGGTTCACCTTAATTCAGTCTTCAGTATTTCTATTTTCCCTTCATGATTTTGTTTCTAGCATGAAACCTTGTCTTCAGCTTACAGTGTAATGCCTTATATATTGGAAGAGGGCCAGTTACACATCCAAAAATATTGTTGCTCTGAGTGAAAAAGAACCTGACATAAAGACTGGTGTGATCGACTGCAAAGCTTAACTAGACCATCTCCAATTCTTTCTTTCTCAACTCCCTTCACTGGACTAAATTGCTCTGAGTGAAAAAGAACCTGACATAAAGACTGGTGTGATCAACTGCAAAGCTTAACTAGACCATCTCCAATTCTTTCTTTCTCAACTCCCTTCACTGGACTAAGCAGAAGAAACTGTCACCACATTCTGAATGAATTCGGTCCAAACGGGTTTATATTTCATTCAGATTTCCCTTCATGGTAAAGCTTTATTAAATTCTTGATTTTTGTTATCAAGAGCTAGGGCCATGAAAGTCAGGAAAGGTATCTTTCAGATTCTGCATTACTTATCTTTATATAGAGAGAATTGACTACTGAATCTATTTACATGCTAAATTGTGAAAATATTGATGCAGAGTTAGTAGATGCAAAACATACACTAATGATTTTGAGGCCCCTATATTTCAGATTTCCCCGAGTAAAAGAGGATTTCCATGAATAAAGAGGATTTCCCGGCCTTTGAATTTCCAATAAATTGTGAAAAGTTTTTAATAATCAAAATAAGACTTTCCACTGACGTACCTGACCAAAGGACACCTATAAAATAAAATGGTACTACTTACCTGGCATGAGGTCATAACATTTTATAGAATTGTATGTGCTGATAGCACCCTGAGGAAATGTGACTTAAACCCGTTACTGGGTCTACAAATTAGGGACAAGAAAAGTTTCATGACTTGTCCAAGGTAGTATAGCTAGAGAGTGGCAAATCCATAGTTAGAACCCATGTCTCCTGTTTTGTAGTCTAGCGCACAGTCAAAATAGGAAACCATAGCCTCCAAGATTGGATTAATCCATTCAATCCATGAATGGTGGCTTAATAAAAAGAGAAAGAGAGACCTGAGCTACCACAATTAGTTCCCTCCCCATGTAATGCCCTTTGCCACCTTGGGATCATATGTAGTGTTTTCACCAGCAGGAATTCTGTTACTAGATGCAGCCCCTCATCCTTTGACTTCCCAGCTTCCAGAACTGTAGAATTTTTTTTTTTAATTACCCAGTTTCAGTTATCCTGTTTTAAGCAATAGAAGATGAACTAAGACAGCATTGGCCCAGTTATTTGTTTTCTTGGTCTATCTCTATAGCTTTGAGCACATTATTTGCTTTATATAGGGAATAATGTAATATTTTATTTACAAAAGTTTGCTATTACAAAAAAAGTTAGAAAGCCACATGTGAGGAAGTTCAGCTTGAAAAAATTATATTTCCAATTGTATTAGACATAGAATAAAAAGAGTTTATTTACTTTCCCCAGAGTCTGAATTTGTGTAGAACAAAAATAGAGGCTAAAACTTAAACATTCTGCTTTGGTAGACTTTTCTTTGCCACCCAAATATTCTGAGAACTGAAACCTGAAACATCTGTACTTTTCATAGCATAAGTAAGCCTAGATGATGCTTTCCTATTTTTCCTGGATACTTCCCATATGTATTCCCCTATGTTTGGACAGGAAGAAGAGCCAGATTGTCAAGACTTGCTGCTGATTGTATCTTTCTAATGAACACGTTATCTTCAATCTCTTTTGAGCATGACAGACTGCTCAAAATATTTATATAGACATACACACTCACACACACACTTTTTCAGGTTACCCAAAGTCCTTCATTTTGCTCATATGTGACTTTCCTGTATCATCTTTCAAGCCACCCTATGTATCTGCCATACCAAATACCTGTAATCCTTTGAACTAGAGACACACTTCTTTAAGCAATCCCTGTGCTCTTAAGGATACAACATTTTAAAATTTTTCTACAGGAGACTACTTCCTTTGGACAGCATTAGCTTTCATATTAAAAATCTGCCTTGGATTATAGAATATTAGTGGGAATAATATTTTTGGAATCGGCTTAGACCTTAGCATTAAACCACAATTCCACTCTTCACTAGCTGTGAAGTCCTATGCAAGTCATTTAAACTTTCAGTCCTCATTTGTGAAACAGAAAAAGCGCAAATCATACTGAAACCTTGGTTTCAGTTATAGCAGTCAACTGGGGTCTGAAAATATTAAATGGAAAATCCCAGAAACAAACAATTTATATGTTTTAAACGCTATGTTACAGCATTTACATCATTCACCTGTCTTCATCTCATCACACAGGTGTTTTATCATCTCACATCATCACAAGAAGAATGGGGAATACAATAAAAGAAGATATTTTGAGAGAGAGAACATAATCGCATATTACAATATATTATCATAATTGTTTTATTTATTATTAATTTTTGTTATTCTCTTACTCTGCCTAATTTATAAATTAAATGTTATTATAGGCATGAATGCACAGGAAACTAGATAGTATAAATAAGATTTGGTACTATCTTTGGTTTCACACATCCACTGGAGGTCTAGAAACATATCCCCTGAGGATCAGGGAGGGCTACTATATTGCAAGTATCATCATAGAAATTAATTGAAATAATGTCTTTAAAGGGCTCTATACAATATTTGACCCACAGTGGACCAATAGGATTTTTTAATGCTACTGTTTTTCTCAAAAACAAATCATATTCTAATCATCAAAGAAAATATTTTTTCATTAAAAAAGGCAAAATATAGCCAATAAAATAGTACAGATTATTTTTTCACTGTTTATGAATATTCACGAGATACAAAGCTGATTGTCCCCCTTTATGCCCTGGATGTGAAGCCAGGTCCATACTGGCAGCATGCCCATTACCACAAATTGTGATTGTACCCCATGTTCCCCACCCAATTATCCCCAACCTCTCTCCCATCCTCCTCTCCCCTACTCTGCTTTGTACCCCTAGGTCTGTTATCTTCCTCTGTGAGTCCAATGCACCACTGTGGTCTTTCTTTTCTTCCTTCCTTCCCTCTTAGCTCCCACTTATGAGTGAGCACATATGGTATTTATCCCTCATCCCAGATTATTTTTTGGTAGATACTTCATTCATTAAACTAGAAAAACAACAGAGGCACACACTTTTGGGAAACCATTTTTGAGGGTTTTTTGTGTTTATCAATATCTTATAAGTACAGTCATTAAATGTCCCTTTGTTCCAGACTATATTTTCAATAATTTTGTATGGCAAGTAGCCTTGGAAGACACAGTTAGTGTTTTCCGAGCAAAGGGCAAGTTTGTTTACTGTCAAATAAAACAAAGATAATGTCTCTCTCCAGAGCAATTCTTGGGAGGGTTTCCTTATAGCTCATTACAAAGATTTGCATTCCCTAAGCCCTCCAGCTGTGATGCAGATCTGCTTCAGGCACAGTTTCACCTGGGTCCCTCTGGGTCCCCTCCATGGGACTTGTAGGGCAAGGAGAACTGATGCAAAAATTACATTCATGCTGATTTCTGTGCCATGAGTAATGAAGTCCTGTGTCTTTGATCCAGGGATCTCATGTCTTCTGCCAGCATCCATGAAATTGTGGTAGGCTAAATTGTTGGATGGTAAGTAAGGTAAAAATCTCAGATACTTCTCTGTTCTTGGGACACCCTAATCTGATATAAATCTAAAGAAAACAATCTAAATGTCCATCAACTAATACATGGATAAACAAAATGTGGTGTTTCCATACAATAGAATATTATTCAGCCATACAAAGAAATGAAACAATTGTATGCTAGAATATGTGCAAACTTTGAAAACATTAAGTGAAAGAAGTCAGAAACATATTGTGCAATTTCATTTATGTGAAATGTCCTAAATAAGGAAATTCATAGAGACTGAAAGTAGAATAGTAGCTGTCAGGGTATGGGGAGAGGGGAGAATTGGGACTGACTGATATAATAGGTACTGATTTTGAGGGTGGGGGGTGAGTGGTGATGGAAACATTCTAAAATTAGATAGTGGTGAAGGTCACACAACATAGTGAATATATAAATAAAAAAACACTGAATTGTATACAATTTAAAGTGGTGAATTTTATATCATGAGAACTGTATGTCAATAATATATTTTTAAAAGGGAGGGGGAGAGAGAGATTCTTGTGGTGCTGAAAAAGCATGGACTTGGGGCCAGCAGATGTGGTTTGAATCCCAGATGTTTTTTACCATTTGCACCAAACACATCACCTTCCTGTGTCTCATTCTCCATATTCACAAGTGATCAACATAATTCCCACCCACAGGTCCATTGTGGAGATTAATGTCAAAAGATATAATTACAACAAATTTTTTTTTACCATTTGCACCAAACACATCACCTTCCTGTGTCTCATTCTCCATATTCACAAGTGATCAACCTAATTCCCACCCACAGGTCCATTGTGGAGATTAATGTCAAAAGATATAATTACAACAAATTTAGTTTAAAGGTGTTAGTTGGCTTTATATGTGATTCTAGAATTGGACAACACTTCTTTCTATAAGTGTTCTGATGAGATGAGCAGAAGGCTTTACAGACAGAGGAGAGTTGAAGGAAGCAGAAGCAAAGAACAAAGAGTGTATTAGTCCTATTAGTCATTTTAAAGCTACTTTTCTTGTAAGGCAGGGACAGGGAGATAGAACAATAAAAAAAAGAACAGTAGTTAACATCAGGTTACTTCAGGCTACTTCCTTTGTGTAAGGATTAAAGCAGAGGAAACTTCATTATCATGCAATTGAAGATTGAAACTGGCCTGTTTGGGAAATTGGCTGGTTTGTTACCTATTTCACCTGATTTCTGGGAAAATCAGGTAACTTCATTTAGGTTTGGTGATGAACTTTAGCCTGGTTGACTCCATTTTGATTTCTAGTCTGGTCTGTTGGGGTCTAGTGCAGGAGCTTGGTCCAGAACAATGTCCCCCTGTGAATTTTATTTAACAAAGAAAATTGAGAATACCTTAGTGTCTGACTCAGAGTTGATGTTTGTTAATTGGTAACTATAAAGATGATAATTGCAATGTTTTTTCAGAAAAGAAATAAATTAATGAAAAAATAAGAGCGTCTACACCTGTAAAATGTGCAACCATATACTCATAAATAAGGATTACAGTGAGTCTACTATGGTTTTGCAGAAATATTTCTCTTACAAACATTTGAATAAATACATTTAAAAAAAACATTGTTATTTATGTTTCTGCACATAATTGGAAGTGTCTTTTTTCATGCATAGTTCTATATTAAGAATAATACACCGTCAACAGAATTTACATGCAAATAACTTTTTACTGTGCCTGAGTAGGGAGATGTTGGAAACTTAAATTATACTGAGAATACATTTATAAGAGCTTCTCTGGCTCTGGACCATGATCATTTAAAAAAAAGTGGTATATCATTTTGTAATCAAAGTGGCAATATCAGAAAGCCTTGTTTTATAAAAACAGTTTGTATTATATTTTCTTAAAATGATGATCAGACTAAGATACGTTGATGGAATGTATTTCATGAAGGTTAAATGCTACTGGATGAAAAGAACAGTCAACAGTAGAGTAGTGGGTGTTAGATGGTGGGACATTTTAATGAAGAATACCTGAAGACATTAGATGCTGACGTTACATACACTCTCATACTTATTTGAACTTAAGCCAACTTTACCCACCTTCATTCTAAATGAAGAACACTTTTTACATAGTTGTGGGAATCCTGAATGGGCTTTAGTCAATCAATGCTTTTAAAATACTTAGACATTATTTGAAAGTGTCAGAAATGGCAGTTATTCTCCATGGCATTTGGAATGGTGTCATCAAAGTCTAATCCTCTTTTACTAGATAACACTGAAGAGAGGAGCAAGGCAGGGGTGACAGAGACAAAGAGATGACAACCTGGCATGACTGGTTAGCAAAGAGTGACACGAAGGGCATGAATGGACTTTAAATGGTACAGAGTCTGAAAAAGATCAACATACGAAAGAGAGGTTGTAGGAAAAGAACCCATATTTTAAGGGTAGAAAATACATTTCTATTTTCCTCTGGTTATTCTCATTCGAATCCCATTTTTCAAGATCCCCTTTTCTATTCATCCTCTGTCCTTGACCTATTCAATGTTTTCTGCTCTCAATACCTCTCATGCTACCACCTGCTGCCCTTGTTTCTCTACATAATCATTTTTCACCATCCAGTCTCTTCTTTCTGTTCCACAATTATTGCCTTGAGCCAATTTTGCAAAGTGGATACAGGAGCCCAGTTTCTCAACATCTCCCTTGGGAGTGTCCAGGCAGGAGCCCAAGCTGGAGGTGCCTAGGAGTGAGGGGCGTGGGCTGGGACCCCTTACCTGTCTCAGCTCAATGCTTCTTGAATGCAAGCAGCCCATGGGGCCATAGGAAGTGTCCTTGGAGAGAGTTTCACTGTGCCAGTTACAAACGCTGTCCAGGATTTAGTGTTTCAGTCCCTCATACAATGACTGCAGACCCTGACACAGTTCCAAGTACACTGAGTTGAATGAGTATAATGTTAAGGAAGAAGCAGCTGTTTGGGAAACGGCATTGTGGCCTTGATGCCTGTCTCCAATTGTGTGTAAACACTTATTTTCTTAGATGATCTTCTAAAGACCAGTGCATATTTTAAAAGTCAGAGACATAAGAATATGCTCTTTTTAAGTCCTTCAAGGTACTATTTGAAATGTTAGCAGATTTATATTTATTTTTATTCATTATATTTATTGTAAATAGAAATGACTTTGTAAGAATATGCTCTTTTTAAGTCCTTCAAGGTACTATTTAAAATGTTAGCAGATTTATATTTATTTTTATTCATTATATTTATTGTAAATAGAAATGACTTTGCAATTATGGTAGTGTATTAGTTTGCTAGGGCTGTCATAAAAAGTACCACAGCCTGGCTAGTTAAACAAAAGAAACTTACTTTTATTAAATAGATTTAAGGGCTACAAGTACAATATCAAGATATTGGCAGAGTTGGCTGCATCTGAGGTCATGAAGGAAGAATATTTCAGACCTCTCTCCTTGGCTGTAGATGGCTTTCTTCTTGCTGTGTCTTTGCATCTTATCTTTGTATGTATCTGTGCCCAAATTTCCTCTTCTTATATGGACACCAGTCATATTGGATTGGGGCCCTCCACCTAAGGAAAGGGCTCTCCCTGTTTCCCAGCTCTAGTAACTACAGATCTGTCCTCTGCTTCTGAAAGTTTAATGTATTATTGTGGTTCTTTCTTCCTTCATTCCTTCCTGCCATCCTTTCTTCCTTTGCTACCATTTATGAGTGAGAACATGTGGTATTTCTCTTTCTGTGCCTGGCTTATTTCACTTAAAACAATTTTCTCTAAGTTCATCCATGTTGCTACAAATAGCAGAATTTCATTCTTTTACATGTCTGAGTAGTATTCCATTGTGTATATATGCCACATTTTCCTTATCCAGTTATCTTTTGGCAGACATTTAGGATGGTTCCAACTCTTGGCTATTGTAAATAGAGGTGTGATAAACACTGGAGGGCAGGTATCCCTTCAACAAGATGATTTCCATTCCTTTGGGTATCTACACAGGGGTGGGATTGCTGGATCATATGGTTGTTCCATCTGTAGTTGTTTGAGAAACCTCCATACTGTTTTCCACAATGGCTGTACTGATTTACAGTCCAACCAACAGTGCAGAAGAGTTCCCCTTTCTCTACATCTTCACCAGCATTTGTTATTCTCTATCTTTTTGATAATAGCCAGTCTAACCAGGGTAAGATGATATCTCAGTGTGGTTTTAATTTGCATTTCCCTGATGATTAGTGATGTTCAGCATTTTTTCAGGTTTCTGTTGGCTATTGGTACATCTTCACTGAGAAATGTCTAGTCAACTCCTTCGCCCATTTTTTTAACTGAATTATTTGCTTTTTTTTTTTTTTACTGGGAAATTGTTTGAGTACTTCATACATTCTGAATATTAATCCCTGTCAGATGTATAGTTGGCAAATATTTTCTCCCATTCTGTAGGTTTTCTTTTTACTCTTTTGATTGTTTTCTTCTCAGTCCAGAAGTTTTTAGTTTGATATAATTTCATTTGTTTATTTTGTTCTTTTGTTGCTTGTGCTTTTGGGGTCTCATCCATAAAACCTTTGCCCTATCCTATATCCTGAAATGTTTTTCCCTATGTTTTCTTCTAGGAGTTTTATAGTTTCAGGTCTTATTCTTAAGTCTTTGTTTGGTTTGAGTTGATTTTGATATATGGCGAGAGTGTGGGTCTAGTTTCATTCTTCTACACATCAATATCCAGTATTCCCAGCACCATTTATTGAACAGGCTATCCTTTCTCCAATATATGTTCTTGGTGCCTTTGTCAAAGATCAGTTTTCTGTAAGTATGAGGGTTGATTTCTGGGTTCTCTATCATGTTCCATTGGTCTGTGATAGAGTTTAGATGTGTTGTCACCCCAAAACTCATGCAGCAGTCTGATCCCCAATGTGACAGTGTTGGAAGCTGTTTGAGTCATGGGGGCAGATCACTCTTGAATGGATTAATGCTCTCCCTGGAGGGTAGGAGTCATGAGTGAGTTCTCACTCTATTAGTTCCTGTGAGAGCTGATCATTTAAAACACCCTGGCACCTCCTCTCTCTCTCTCTTGCTTCCTCTTGCCATGTGACCTGCTTGTACCTGCCAGCTGCCTGCCACTTTCTGCCATGAGTAGAATCAGCCTGTGTCCCATGCCAGATGCAGCTGTCCCAGAATCAAAAGCCAAATAAATCTCTGTTCTTTATAAATTACCCACTCTCAGGTATTTCTGTTATAGCAGCACAAAATGAACTAAGAGAAAATTGGTACAGAGGAGTGGGTGTTGCTATACAGATACCTGAAAATGTGGATGCAGCTTTTGGATTGGGTAAAGGGCAAAAGTTGGAGGAGCTTGGAGGACTTAGAAGAAGACAAAAGGATGAGAGAAGTTTGGAACATTTTAGAGATTAGTTAAATGGTTGTGGCCAGAATTTTGATAGAAACATGAACAGTAAAGACCATGTGGATGATGAAGTCTCAGATAGAAATGAAGAACTTATTGGGTATTAGACAAAAGATAACCCTTGTTACACCATAGCAAGAAATTTGGTTGCATTGTGCATTATGTCCATGCCCTTGGACTTTGTGGAAGGTGGGACTTAAGAGTTGTGAACCAGAATGTTTAGCAGAAGAAATTTCCAAGCAAAAGCATTAAGGAAGCTGCATGGTTACTTTTAATAGCCTACTATGAGTTATGGTGGCAAAGGCATGATATAAAGCCAGAATTTAAAAGGGAAGAGGAGCATAAAGATTTGGAAAAAAAGGCAGCCTAGCCATGCAGTAGAGAAGTGAAGAGCAAGAGAAAAATGCAAGGGTGAAGCAGATAAACTGTTGCTAAAGACATTAGTTTGGAAATGGAGCCAGATGCGAACAACCATGACAATGGGAAAAATGCCCTAAATGCATTTGAGAAGTCTGGAAGGGTCCCCCACCCCTCATAGTCCCTGAGGCCTAGAAGGACTGAGTTGTCCTGGACACAGACCTTGGGCACAGCTGCCCTTAGGAACCTGCTCCCTGCATCCCAGCTGCTCTAGCTGGAGCAACCCTGCCTCAAATGGCAATCAAGTGTGGTTTGTGCAGCAGCTCTGGAGAGTAGAAGCCTGAAACCTCTGTGGCATCCATGTTGTGTTAAGTCTGCAGGCCAGCAGAACATGAGAGTGGTGGAGGCATGACAGCCTCCAGTCAGATTCCAGAGGATGTATGTGAAAGCCTTGGGGCCCAGGCAGAGACCTGCTTCAGAACAGGGCCACTGCAGAGGCCATCTACTAGAGCAATGATAAGCAGGAATGTGGGGTTAGAGCCTTCACAGAGAACCCCCCCCCCCACAGGAAATGTCTAGTAGAACCAATGCAGCAGGACTGCTGGCAGGACCTCAGAACTGCAGAGCCACTCATAACATGCAACACAGGCCTGGAAAAGCCACAGGCACCAGTGCTGCCCAGTGGTCTGTACCCAGCAGAGCTGTGAGTGAGGCTACCCAAGGCTTTGGGGGCCTGGTTGCCCCATTGTGCCCGGGATGCATGACGTGGAATCAGAGAAGATTATTTTGGAGCTTTAAGATTTAATGTCTTTCCTGCTGGGTTTTGGACTTGTTTGGGACCTGTTATACCTTTCTTTTGGCTACTCCTCCTTTTTGGAATGGGAATGTGTACCCAATGTCTGTTCCACCATTGCATCTTGGAAGTAGATATATTTGTTTTTGATTTTTTATGGGTCCACAGCTGGAAGACTTTTGCTTCTGGTCTCAGATGAGACTTTGGACTTTGAACTTTTAAGGTGGTGCTGGAAGGAGCTAAGACTTTTGGGACTGCTAGGATGGAATGATTGCATTTTGTATGTGAGAGTGACATGAGTTTTGGGGGCCCAGGGGCAGAATGATAGAGTTTGGATGTGTTTTCACTCCAGAACTCATGCAGAAATCTGATCCCCAATGTGACAGTTTTGGGAGCTGTTTGAGTCATGGGGCAGATCCCTCTTGAATGGATTAATGCTCTCCCTGGAGGGTGGGAGTTGTGAGTGAGTTCTCACTCTATTAGTTCCCATGAGAGCTGGTCATTTAAAAGGCCCTGCCACCTTCTCTCTCTCTCTCTCTCTCTCTTACTTCCTCTTGCCATGTGATCTGCTTGTAGCCGCTGGCTGCCTGCTGCTTTCCACCATGAACAGAAACAGGCTGAAGCCCATGCCAGATGCAGCTGTCCCAGAATTGTAAGCCAATTAAACCTCTGTTTTTAATAAATTACCCAGTCTCAGGTATTCTGTTATAGCAACACAAAATGGACTAATACAAGTATGGAAGGTGAAACAGATAATTTGTCTATGTGTCTGTTTTTATGCCAGTAGTACTATGCTGTTTTGGTTTGTATAGCTTTGTAGCATAGTTTGAAGTCATGCAGTATAATGACTCCAGTTTTATTTTATTTTATTTTATTTGCTCACGATTGCTTTGGCTTTTTGGAGTCTTTTGTTGTACCACATGGCTTGTAGGATATTTTTTTTTCCAAATTTGTGAACAATGCCATTAGTACTTTGATGAGGATTGCACTGAATCTGTAGATCACTTTGGGTAGTATGAACCTTTTCACAATGTTAATTCTTCCAATCCAAGAGCATGGAATGTCTTCCTTTCTTTTGTTATCCTGTTTTATTTCTTGTATCAATGCTTTTTTGTTACTTGGGTTTTATCTCTTCTTTTCTACTTAGTCTAGCCAAGGGCTTGTCTATTTTGCTTATCTTCTCAAAAAACCTAGATGATTTTCAAATGCATTATGCTCAGTGAAAGAAGGCAGACTACAAAGACAAGCTCTGCTGTGTGATTTTATTTATATGACCTTCTTGTAAGGGTAAAATGGTATGGATAAAACAAATTTGTGTTCAAATGGGCTGGAGATGGAATGAGGAGTTGATTGTTAATTGGCCTGGGCAATTCTTTTAAAGGACGAAACTTCTCTAATCTTGATAGTAATAGTGTTTATGCAAGTGTACAAGTTTGTCAAAACTCAAAGCTAAGAATAGTGAATTTTATTGTGTGTAATTTCTTGTGACTCAGAAGATGATACCCCAAAATATTGCACTTTGGCATGCCGAGTACTTTGAACAAAAAGAGATTGTAACGTCTCAGAAGCAGCCTCAGAAGCAAGTTCTTTCTGACCTTCTCCTGCCCTTTTGTCTCCTGTTCCTCTTTCTCTCCTGAAGCAAGTCATAGAAGCCAGAATTCTTCTTATCCAAGGTGGATCATAGAAACTAGAGCCCCTCTCCCCCAAAGCAAGCCAGAAAACCTAGAAATATTACTCTAAACTCCCCGTATTTCTGTGTAGAAGATGGCCATAAAGAAATTCTCTAACCTACCTTGTCCGATAGTCGATCATAAGATCCTTGTTCTATAGGGGTCCTTCCCATACCCAGGAGGAAAGAATGATAGACAAAGAGGCCAAGAAGAATCTGGACAGGCCTTGCTGGGTTTCCTGCCTCAGTCTGTTACTATTATATCTTACTCTTTTGGACAATCACATGGCTTTTTTTTTTTTTTTTCTGTATGGCTGTCTGTCCATTTTTCAAACATAAACATAGAAATGAACAGTTTTTCCTGGGTCTTCATTTATGAAGGTTTCTGTGTCAAGTAAAATTTTTATTAAATAAGTATGTTATGCTTTCCTCTTCTTAACCTGTCTTTTGTTATACATATGATGGTAAGGAAAGGTATCACACCCCTTCCAGCCCAACAAATTATACCTCAAGTAACTTGACTTAAAACAATTAAAGAATAGCAAATATATGAAAAATTAGGAAACAAAAAGGGATTTTAAAAAAGAATAAATTAAAAGAACAAATGAAAGTTGTTCAACTTCATTAATAACTGGTTAAACTCAAAAATTAAAATGATTGACTGATTTAGCTTACCATGATATCAAGTTCATGTGCCAGAAAAATATATTTTTTCATACATTTATGATGAGCATAAAATTTGTTAAAATGCTTAAGTGGGTCAATACAGCAATGTGCACCATAATTCTAAACTATGTAGTTGTTCAGACCCAGCAGATACACTGGGGAAAAAGAAGATTTAAATGTTAAAATAAGTATTAGTAAAGACATTTATTCTAATAGGAAAAGTAGGAAACACCTTTAAAGCTCAAAGACAGAGAATGGGCAACATTAATTAAGTGTATTTATAACGTGGAATAAAATAGGAACTTCAAAATGAGAGTGTTGCTATATATTTTTCATTGGCATGGGAAGATTTTTCAGAACACATTGCCGGTAAAATTTCAGAAAACAAAATAATATGTACCTTATAATAGTTTTTAAGTGTATAAAAATATCTATCATCTATTTATCTTGATATAGACATAGGTATAAAATTATCTGTACTTATTTATACCACCATTTCTATCTTCCCATGTAATTTCAATGTACATGTTGAAAAAGTATTCAAGTGGAAGATACTGTGTTATTTTCTTAATTTTGATTTCCAAGGTATTTCTGAGTAATTTCTTGTATTATTTTATTCCATAAGTAGGGTGTAAAATTAGATTGTGATATATAATCAGAATTATAATCAAATAAGGTAAACAAAATATGCTTAAAAAGAGACCAGAAGTAAATTATTCAAATAGTTACCTTTGAGTGATAGAATAAATATTGATCACATATAACATTGTTTACATGTGATAGGTCACCATATGAACATACACGCACACACACACACAAACATAATCCACAGGGGAGAAAAAAATATCGTGGTAAATAGATTTTTTTCCAAAGTTTATTTAGTATACATGTTGAGCATGTGTACTGCAGATCTCTGGCTTCAAGAACCAAATCCTCAAAAAGACAGAGAATAATAAATGTTGGTGAGGGTGCAGAGAAAAAGGAACCCTCCTACACTGTTGATGGGACACTAAATTAGTACAGCCATTATGGAAAACAGTATGGGGGAGAAAAAAATATCGTGGTAAATAGATTTTTTTCCAAAGTTTATTTAGTATATATGTTGAGCATGTGTACTGCAGATCTCTGGCTTCAAGAACCAAATCCTCAAAAAGACAGAGAATAATAAATGTTGGTGAGGGTGCAGAGAAAGAGGAACCCTCCTACACTGTTGATGGGACACTAAATTAGTACAGCCATTATGGAAAACAGTAAAAGAGGAACCCTCCTACACTGTTGATGGGACACTAAATTAGTACAGCCATTATGGAAAACAGTATGGAGGTTTCTCAAACAACTATAGATAGAATTGCCATACCATCCAACAATCTCATTCTTATGTATATACCTAATGGAATGGAAATCATCATGTTAAGGAGATACCTGCACTCCCATGCTTATTGCAGCTATATTTACAATAGCCAAGAGTTGGAACCAACCTAAATGTCCATTGATGGACAACAGAATAAGGAAAATGTGACGTGAAATATATACACAATGAAATAATACTCAGCCATAAAAAAGAATGAAATTCTGCCATTTCAGCAACATGGGTGAACTTAGAGAAAATCATGTTAAGTGAAAGAAGCTAGGCACAGAAAGAGAAATACTTCATGTTCTCACCCATAAATAGGAGCTAAAAAAATCAAATAAATTTAAAAAATGAAAGAAATACACAACAATCAAAATAATTCATTCAACTTTTATTATTTTTATTATTTATTTCTTTATTTATTAATATTCATAAGATACAAAGCTAATTGTCTCCCCTCCTGCCCATGCCCATGATGTGAGGGCCCGATTTATACTGGGGGCATACCCATTTTTAAAAGGAGAGAATGGAGCTGAGGCCAACAGAGGATGGAAAAGGGAAGGGGGAAGAAGGGTTAATGAGAAATTGGTGAAGGGCCACAAAATGATTACATTGCATAATGAAAGATACAGTAATTATCCTGATTTCAGCATCACATATTGCACACAGGTATTGATATTCCACACTTAGCACACAGATATATACAATCAATTATGTTTTCAATGAAAAAGAGACAACAAAAAAGAAACACACCCAGATCCTTAAGAGTACCATTTAATACCTATGACCTTGAAGAGGTTAGAGCTGATCTTCATTATTTATGAATTCCCTATTTGCAAATTTGCCTACTCATTACTCATTAGTGACAGTTTCATGGTTACTCATGGACATGCACAGAGTGGTAAAAGATTTGTGTTGCCTGATGCACACATTCTCAGCTGAGGTTGAAACAGGACACCCTCTGCCTTTACGTTTCTGCTTTCAAACTGTAAGCAAGTATTCCTTTCATGGTTTATTTAGTGCCACATTTTTCAAATTTTTATGCTTTTCGTTGGTGATTTAGCTGTTTAAAATGCCCCCAAGTGTAGGGCTGAAGTACTGACTAGTATTCCTAAGTGCAAGAAAGATATGATGTGCCTTAAAGAGAAAATATGCATGTTAGAGAAACTTCCTCCAGGCATGAGTCATAGTGCTGTTGTCCCAGAGCTCAATGTTAATGAATCAACAATATATATGAAATAAGGTGTCTTTAAACAGACACACACATAAAACAGGGTTATGCATTGATTACTTGACAAAAATATTGTTACCAGAGTCTTGCAGGAAACTAACTGTGTATTTCCCCTAGGAATAATGGTTTAGTATTCACAAATTCAGTGTTTGGGGAGACTTTACAGAACATGACTACTGCAAATAAGATGAATTGACTGCATTTTATTACAAAATCTCAATTTCCTCACCTGATGATAATAATTTCTTTGTAGGAACTAGATGACATAATATATTGTAACCATAAAATTTAACTGATAAATCATACATTGGTAATGATGAAGAAAGTGGTGATGATTAGTGGTGGTAGTAGTACTAGTCTTTTTAGTAATCATGGTGTTGTAGGTAATTCTTATGTGAGGGAACAGGGAGAGGGGATAGAAGCTTCAAAAGCTATATTTGAAGAAGAGGGAGCGGAGAGAATCATGAGTGACCTAGTAAAAGAATAGCTCATTAGAGTTTCTAGTTCAGTGGCTGAGAAAATAACTAGGCTAAATCTTTTGTTGTTGTTGTAGGTATATTAAAATAATTTTTTTTTTTAAAAAAGAAAAGCTGTGCGGTACACTTTTGCAATTGAAAGTATCTGCCTGTAGGATGTGAGATTTTTCAGTCCAGGCTTAAATACTTGGCTCTGGCAGGGTGGAAAGAGTAGTTTGTCTTTTAGAGGGGGGGAAATAAAAAGTAATGCAGCAATAGAAAGAGGACCTCAAATATCTTGCACTCACAGAATCAGTCAGTTTTGAGGATACTTCATGT
The DNA here is from genome assembly GCF_000696425.1 of Galeopterus variegatus. NCBI lineage: Eukaryota > Metazoa > Chordata > Mammalia > Dermoptera > Cynocephalidae > Galeopterus > Galeopterus variegatus. The sequence goes on from NW_007732793.1 coordinate 89,538, forward strand.
CCTTCTCAAGATCTGTGGTAGGGTCTATATTTTATTCTACCAAATCAGAATCTACAAATCCAAATATTTTTATAAGCTCTCCAAACTGTTTTTAAGAAGCAAAGTTTTAAAACCACGGATAAGGTGGAAATAGGCACAAATGTGTAATTTGATTACTTTAATGTGGGAATTGATATGACAATGTTTCAACAGTTTTTTCATGAGTGAAGTGTTGTGATAGGAGTATGATCAGAGTCAAACACCTAGGAAAAAAAAAATAGCTAGATGGTCCAGAAATCAAAGAAACGAAAGAAACAGTGAGGAGGAAGAGAAGATGATATTTGAGTTGACTCTTGATGCATGAATCACAGATCGTTTAGTGGAGAAATATTGAGACTTACAGGGACCTGAAACAACTTTTGTAGCAGTATAAAAAGTAAAAGAATTTGTCATGTTCGGGGTAATGAAACATTGACCAACTGGAACATGGGGTGGGCAATGGGGACCTTTGAAAGACGATCCTAGAGAGAAAGATAAAGACAATGTTGAGATCATGAAGAGTGCTATAGTTTGAGGACTCAACAAAAAACGAATTAAGGAGTTGTCTTCGTTTGCTCAGCTCATAGGTACTAAGTGCTCAGTGTTGTTCCAGATCATTGCAAAAGGGTCTGTATATACCCTGTCATCGTGGAAAGACACTGTTGTTAAGGAAAACAAACTAAATAAGGTACAGACAATTGTAATGCTACAAATGAAACGAATGGTCCTAATGATAGAAAATACAAAGATCCACATGCCAGACCAAAAGTAAAAGCGAGCCCAAAAGTCTATGTAATGACTATGTTTTATATGTTCTAGGATTAGATTGGACGACACCAGTCATGAAGCAACTACGAAAGGAGAGGAGAGGCCCATGATAGCACCAAGGACATGGGAAGAAATAGACCACACAGATCCTGGGTGTTCTAGGATATATTCTGGCTAAATCCTTTTATCCAACACACGAAAACCAAAATAGAATAAAAGCACATTATAAAATCAGAGAAGCATTTGCCTTAGCAAAGACACCCTGGGAATCATTCTTTCCCTTTCTGCATGATAGCAGGGTTGTTGGGAAGGATACTCTTGAGAGATGTCAAATCCCAGTCTTCCTTACGGGAAAAGCTTCATAAAAATAAATTGCTGTTTGTTTTAAGAGACCTCATCCCCATTTTTCTCTTCATATCTCTGAAGGACAATGTGTAATGTGCCTTGCAGGGATTGCTATTGTAAATACACGTTTTTCATTGAATACAGAGTAAATTGATGCTTCTAGCATCAGCAGGTGTTACATTATTGGGGTGGGGCACTATTGTTTTGTCTTCTTCATTACGAACTTGGTTCTCATAGAGTCAGTTATTGCTGTTCCTAGACTTCTGATTTTTTTTCTCTCTCATCACTTGTATGCATTAGATTTTTGAGCAGGTGTCTTTATGTATTCGACATAAAAAGTTCTTAAGGTGAGATTTTTGTAACTAAAATTAACAATGTTGAGAGTAATTGGGGCTTGGTGGTTAGATGAGATTTCACTGGAAAAAAACTTACTAATTCTTAGTGATAAGCACCTTCTAGCCACAAAATGCAAGTTGAAATTTTTGAGTACTGTATCTCATTGTTCATATTTTGGGAAGAAAGTCTGGGAAAAATCCACATCAAACTTGTAAGTTTCAATGCTCCCCACTCATTCAGTCATTTGGCTACTTAGTTTTAAATTTAATTCCTTTCTTTTTCCCTTCCTTTCTTCCTTCCTCTCTGTCAATCTCTGAGGGTTCTCTCTCTCTCTCTCTCTCTCTCTCTCTCTCTCTTCAATAGTGGAAGAAGTGTGTGGATTTAGTTAGAAGAATGAAAAGTGACAATATATTTGCTATTTTGTGTATACTTGTGTGTGTATGCACTCATGTGTGTATTATAAAAGAGAAACTATGAACAAGAGCTCTTTGTACCTCTTTATAATACACACACACACACACAAATGGATGAACTTGGATATTACACTAAATGAAATAATCCAGGCACAGAAATACAAACACCGCATGATCTCACTTGTATGTGGAATCTAAAAACTTTGAAATCCTCGAATAGAGAGTAGAATGATAGTTACCAGAGGCTGAGGAGGTGGGGAGGAGAAAATGGGAGTTGTTGATCAAAGAGTAGTTAGAAGAATGAAAAGTGACAATATATTTGCTATTTTGTGTATACTTGTGTGTGTATGCACTCATGTGTGTATTATAAAAGAGAAACTATGAACAAGAGCTCTTTGTACCTCTTTATAATACACACACACACACACAAATGGATGAACTTGGATATTACACTAAATGAAATAATCCAGGCACAGAAATACAAACACCGCATGATCTCACTTGTATGTGGAATCTAAAAACTTTGAAATCCTCGAATAGAGAGTAGAATGATAGTTACCAGAGGCTGAGGAGGTGGGGAGGAGAAAATGGGAGTTGTTGATCAAAGAGTATTAAGTTTCACGTAGATAGAAGGAATACGTTTTGAGATCTATCGCAGAGAATGGTGACTATAGTTAATAATAATACATTGTATGTGCAAAATGACTAAGTAAATTTCAAATGTCTCACCATAAAAAATGATAGGTAAATAATATACTGGTTATTTATTTAGCCCAGTTTAAATATTCTGCATTGTATATACATACAAAACATCATATTGTACCCCCAAAATATGTACAATTATGATTTGTCAATTACAAATAATAGTGACTAAAAAAAGAGCTATGAGCTTTGCAGATAGGGTATTAGGCTATATAATTCGAGGAACTTCATGATGAGGGAAACTTTCACTAATTATGTCATTTGAGACAAGCTTTTAGTAAAAACAAAGACAAGGCATTTCAGGTGTCAGAAAGCCTATGGGCATGTGTAGTGGTCAAGTTCACAGGCTTTGGAGTTACAGGCCTCCAAGGAACCTCAGTTCTGCCCCATCTTACAAAATGTATATCATGTCTTCTCATTTCTCTATGTTTTATCATCTGAAAATAAAAATGAAAAAAAGATACAGGTATACACTGCACAAATTCTGACAATTCTATTGCCTGATTAATACATGTTTACTCTAGTGATCAGTTTAAACATCATTTATTCAAACAAATCTTTGACCAAGCAAAGCTTGTTTATGGTGTTCTGTTTTGCATTCTCTATGAACCTTTCTGTTGTGAAATTTGACATGCTATCAGTTAGGTATTTATTCTCTCTTTTCTTGATTAAACAGTAAAGCACCATCAAGGAAGGCTCATGTCTCTCTTTATATAGGATGCTGGGTGCTAGCACGGTGCCCCGCACTTAAATCATTTATTGCTGACTGGCTATTCTCTGAGAGCACTTGGTAGGCATGGCACACTATCAGAAGGGGAGGATAATTCCCTTTTAGGAAATGCTGGCCTGAAGTCCAGGACAAATCAGTCTAAAATACGAATCTATCTGATTTTTTCAGTAAAAGAGCAATAAAGCATCATCTTATGGAAATTTCTAAGTGACAGAAAATGATTATAAAAGGAAGTCAAGTGAGGGATTGTACAGGCACAGTGAAAAAAGATCCTCAACTACCTTCTCATACAGCCTCTGAGAATTAAAAATAACAAATCAATGTTTAACACTATGGGAAGAAAAATTTGTGTCTCCATGAAGATATATATATATAT
>NW_007732793.1:93735-96888 GCF_000696425.1 Galeopterus variegatus
ATATATATATATATTGAAAATCACACTGTCTATAAACTGGATTCCAGTCTACGACGAACATATCTAACACACCTCAAGCTAGTAAAAAAGTAAAAAAATAAGAAGAAATGTGATGTGTATCTTTTTCAGGTCTGGCTTATGATATATAGTAGGGTGACAGTCGTATTTATCTAAATATATCAGAGTGCCACTTGGTGACATTTTTCTGTTGGAGGAAATTAATTACTACTTCCCTGCAACAGGAAAGCATTACACAATTGGCATTAGAAAAGTTTTAAGGACTTGAGAGATTGATTTGTGATGACATATTACAACAATTAAATATGCTCTATGAAAAAAATAAAATCTAAGATGCATAACTGCCTAATATCTGAAAGTTACAAACATTAAGGAATAAAAATTTGGGAGATGATAAAAAGGATGTGATGAAGAGTAGTGGGAAGAAATTGAGAGATTAGAGATACTTTTTCCTGGGAACATTTTACAGCATCTGTGTTACTGAGTGTATTATTTTCCTAGGTTGCTATAGTAAAGTACAACAAGCCAGGTGGCTTAAAATAACAGAAATTTATTGTCTTACAGTTCTGGAGTCAAGAAGTTCAAAACCAGTGTGTCAGCAGAGCCATACTCTCTAATAGGACCCTAAGGGAAAAATGTGTCCCATGCCTTTCTCTTATATTCTGGGTATCATCTGGTATCACCAGCAATGCTTGGCATACCTTAGCACACAGCTGCATAACTCCAATCTTTGCCTCTGTTGTTCCATGATATTCTCTCTCTGTGTGTCTTCACATTGTCTTCTTATTAGGACACTGGTCTCATGGATTAAGAGCCTACTCTACTCCAGTATGACCTCATTTTAGCAATTACATCTGTGACAACCCTATTTCCAAATACAATCAGATTCTGAAATACTGTGGGTTAGAACTTTAACATATTTTTTTGGAGGGTGGTACAATCCAACACATAATATCAGGTATTAAAGGAAAGTGGAAGGAAACTGATGTTTATTGAGTACTTTCTAAGGGCCAGGATAGCCCAAACCATGGAATCTTTACAAAAAATCCTGTAAGAATATACAAATATGAAAGCTATAGCTTGTAGTAACTAAGCCAAAGTCAGACACCGAGAAGTGGGAGAACTGTAATTCAAAACCTGAATTGACTCTATTTTTAGCACTTTCTTTTGCTCTCTTGGCAAAGTGATTTTCTTGAATCTAGACTATACGCTTTTCCAACTAGAGTTTCTATTTTATTGATACAAGTTAATAAGAAAATGGTTTTAGTTTTATTAGCCATTTAAAAACATAGCTGAGAAGTAGTAGTGCATAAACATGTTTTTTACTAATTTTATTTGGAAATAGGTTGCAAGTCTTATTGAAAAGTTCAGTGGGGCTCAAGAGGCCCATGGCATGCGAGTGGTCACCATAGCCCCCAGGCCCAAAATCAAGATGAGAACCACAGTATCCACTTTCATGCTGCTCCAAATGGGTGAATGGTGAGTCCGTGGTAGGTGTTACTATTTCAAAAAAACAGTATTTCATCTATTCATTCACAAATTTGTTTTGTACATCTTGAGTTGTACCTAGTATAGGCCTATGCATTACTTATAAAAACTCAGAGAAAGCACAAGCCCTTTGGAGTACACATTCTATTTGGGGAGTCAAACAATAAACAGTGGTCAAACAAATTAACATAATGACTCAATGATGCCATGATACTATGTAGAATAAATCAAAGGGATGCAGTAAGAATGCACACTACTATACTGAACTGTAAATAGGTGACATTTCAACTGATATCAGAATGATGACAAGGAGTCCACCATGACGGGGAAATGCTTTTTAGGAAAAGGAAGGTTACATGCAAAAGCTAGGCACAGTATATGTACACAAAGAGATGAAAGATGAGTCAAGAATGACCCTCTTCCTATTTTTTTAGATTGTCTCTGTTTTTTTTTTTTTTTTTTTTTTTTTTTTTTTTTTTTTTTTTTTTTTTTTTTTTTTTTTTATTTCATATACTTGACTCTGATGTCAGTGTAAAGGATAGATTTGACAAGACCAGTATTAATTAAAAGGAAGATTGTTTAGGTGCTATTGCAACAGTACTGATTTTGGATATAAACCTAGACTAGAATCAGATGTTTGGGTTGAGAGAAATAAACCACTATAATAAGAAAACTGGACTTGGAGAAATGCAGGGTCTAAACAGGAATCAATATTACTATGGTTAATGGTCAGGTGAACCTGAGTTACAGAAAGGTGCCAATGCCAGACTAATGTCCATTTTGAGAACATTTCATTTAAGTTATCAGATAAGAATTATGAGGAATTAGCATAAAACATGAGGAAAAGAGGAATAAGAAATCTAAAAGACCTCTTTAGTGATGGCTTTACCAATGAAGGAAAATTGGGACATGTCATGGTGGATGGCAGAGGTCAAATTTTCTACCTTTCCTCTCACAGATGATAATTATATGTCATAATGCATATTGAAATGTGGAAGTGCCGAGCCAGATAACCTCATAGATATTTTCAATTTGTAATTTCTTTGCTGCAAAATTAAAGTATTAATCAAACTAAAAGCCTGCTAGGCTGGTTAAAGGTTGGCTCTGCCCTGAATGGCCAGAAGTAATAGGGCTGCCTTTCTCTTCAATTTATTGATGCCCTCTGCATAGCTGCTCAAAGAGGGTCTGTGAGAGTGTCAGCCCAGCCAACCTGTTTTCCATTCCCCTTCTTGTGGTGGTGCTGGGTTTTCATCGAGACATTGCATTGAGATGTAGTACAGTGAGAATCTATATAAGAGGATGATTGAAGGTACAAGTTTTTGATCAAAACAAACAAAATTTTAAAGGAAGAGAAGCAAAATAGTTATCACTTCCCTGGAATTCAAAACTGTTCAGTCTGACATTCTCATAGCTCATTTTTAAAGTATTTTAAAATGTGAATAAAAAAATTGATTTTTGAAAATGTCTAGTATAATGACTAAGCTGAATCACTGTGAAATGCCACCATTAGGTGTGCCTATTTTTCTCATTTTGTATTTATTTTATTATTCCATACAGGAGCATGGTAATCCACCACCATGGTGGAAAAGTATGTTTTTTTTTTTATTTAATATTATCAAATAATACTTTTTATTCTTTTGGAAATTA
>NW_007732793.1:97203-98916 GCF_000696425.1 Galeopterus variegatus
AGAGAAGCAAAATAGTTATCACTTCACTGGAATTCAAAACTGTTCAGTCTGACATTCTCATAGCTCATTTTTAAAGTATTTTAAAATGTGAATAAAAAAATTGATTTTTGAAAATGTCTAGTATAATGACTAAGCTGAATCACTGTGAAATGCCACCATTAGGTGTGCCTATTTTTCTCATTTTGTATTTATTTTATTATTCCATACAGGAGCATGGTAATCCACCACCATGGTGGAAAAGTATGTTTTTTTTTTTATTTAATATTATCAAATAATACTTTTTATTCTTTTGGAAATTGTGCTGTAAATAAATATAGGCCAGTTTATTACAATATCTAAAATTTATCCTGTGGTTTGTCATATTCAACAAGTTGAGACTGATATGGTAAATTAATTGATTTTCTAAGTGCTGTGATAAATAAGCAATAAAGAAATAGGAAGTTCGATTAAAACCAAAAAAAAATCGATTTACTTATAAAATTATCATTTCTTAGTTATAGATGATTAGAGACTACTAGCAAAGCTAAAAAGCTATTTCAAGTAGGAATATTCTTTAAAATAACCAGCACTATTTTCAGAGCACTTTTGCGTTATACTCTAGGGAATATCCCAAACATTTTATGTATAGAAGCTCATTAAAATCTCATTTAGAAATGAATAAACTGAGTTAATAGCTATTAGTAGCATTAACTTATTACAGCAGCAAGTTTTTTTATTAATATATTATTGTTATAGATATTCCCAAGAGATGGTATCTCCTTTCCCTCTATTTACATTTACTTCTAATATCAAGACCTAGATTCTGATTCCCCTCCCTTTGAATATGGACTGGCTGTAATAACTTGCTTATCCAACAGAATACAGCAAATAGAATATTTTGTAAATTCTGAGGCTAGGGCTTTAAACAAAAAATTGTGAGCATCTGTCTGGGTCAAATTTGTGATGTTCCATCCTGGAATTCAGCTGCCATGCCATGAGAAATCCAAACCATATAAAGAGGCCAGGCATGGGCACTCTGGTTGACAGCATGAACTGACCTCTGAGCTGACTGCCACCATCAATGACCCAGCATGAAAGGAAAGAAGTCTCTTGGATGTATAACCCAGTCAAGCCTAAAGGATGGTTTCATCCAGAGGTGCCATTCAACTGCAATTACAAGGGAGATCCCAAATAAGCAACCCTGGCTGAATGCAAAGATTTCTCAGAACTCTTAAAAATGAAAATAAATTCTGGTATTAGTGCACTAAGTTTTAAGATGTTTATTATGAGTAGTAGATAACAAAGCATTAAATAGAATTTATTGTGGCACAGGTATAAAACATTTATATAAATGATCTGATTTAATACTAATTATAGTGCTATGATTGCATTATGCAGATGGAAAAACAGAGGGTCACAAAATTAGTGCTTATCCAAAAATCACATGGATAGCAAATGAGTCTTGGCGTGGTCCACGCCATGGCAGGATCCTACAGGAGTCAGCCTGGGCTGCCCTCTCCGAGTTGGCAAGGCCGCTGGAGGGAGAGCTGCTGGCAAGGCCGCAGCTATGAGCACTTGCTACAACCGTAAGGGTTCCTGCCTCGGCTTAGTGGCTTTTGCCATCTCTTTCGATATTTTGGTTAGCGTGGCAGTTCTCTGAATTCCCAAAAGATTATAAAAATAACACAAATGACTTTGCAGTCACTGAACTAAACATTCCCACAGAGGATCCGA
>NW_007732793.1:99684-117559 GCF_000696425.1 Galeopterus variegatus
AAAAAAAAAAAAAAAAAAAAAGCACAAGTTGATCACCTAAGATGTGTTGACCTCTAAAAAAGTTTCCTCCCTGCTTTTAGGACTATTGATTTAAGCTTGCTGATACAATAAAAATAATACCCAAAAACCCCCTGCAGAGAAAAATCTAAATAAAAGGCATGCTCTACTAGGCTCCAGCTGCAACACGCTGACAGCCCGCAGAGAGAGAACATGCATACTGATGCATTGAGGTCTCTGTCTGTGTTTGTTATTTTCGCCGGCTTCCTCATCCCTCTTTCAAGGACCCCCAAACTTGACTGGAGCTGATCTCTGGAAGAGTCTAAGCAATTCTTATGGCTACCATGAAATATAATCTTACTTATATTATAGATTTGAGATTCCTTCCATTATCGCCTATGACTGTCACCCAATTCTCTAGATCCATCCTGGAGAACAACTATTCTCCATTCATAAGGAAACTTTCCAATTCCTTCTCTTTACTGAGTAGTTTGTGCCCAGCAGCTGGGGAGGGTTTCCAGAGCAATAAAGTGGCATCCAGGTAACAACAAAGCTGCATTGCTGAAAATCTAGGAGGAAGCAGATCTCAGTGGGCCAAATAATGAAGTAAGGTTTGTTCTGCTGAAATGAGGAGCATTAAGATAAGACAGAAACAAACAAAAGAAGTCCAGCTGTAGACCTAGAAATTTTAGGGAAAATTCAGAGTAGTCAGTTACTAGAAATGATGCTGGTCATCCTGATGAAGCAAGACTTTTTCTTTTGTCCCAAATGTGATGGGAAGCTGCATTTAAACATCAGGAAAGATATATAAGTCCTTCCCATATTTTTAAGAGAGTATCATGCCCTCTTTCTCTAAGACACCCCCCTCTTCAATTTAATAAGCTCAGTCAACTCTCCATGAGGTATTTGCCATCACCTGCCATACTTCTCCTGTAGCACATGCAACATAAATCAAATTTTTATTTCCACAAAGATGATCAGTTTCCTTGGTGCCAGCAGAGCTCTGTGTTTCTGAATTTCCTGTAATCTCCCAGGATAAAAGCTTAGATAAGCTTTTATGTCTTCCTGGTATATTTTTTCATCAAGAACTCCCTGTGGCCCTGTCAGACTATCCTGTAAACAGATTTCGAAGCAAATCTTCCACTAAGAGACTTAGTGAGAATCTCCCCCAAACTCATTATACCATTCTAAGGGGAGAAAAACATACAATAAAATGAAAAATAAACTGACAAAAGCTAATTTGTGAAAAAATATGAAAAAGCAGACAGGATAAAAATCATTCTAATTTTTTTCTCATATTTTCCAAGGAGAACTTATATATGTCTTTGTATTTCATGCATTAGGTTAGGAGCATACTAGCTTATTGCTTAATGCTCAATGTCATGAATGCCAGTGATCAGCTCTCCCCAGTCAGCATTAATCAGTCTATCTCTTCTGCATATATTAGGGAAGCTCTGTACAGAGTTACCAACTCCCATCCCCAACCCCCAGAAAATGCCTATAAATGTTGCCTGCAAGATTTTTAGAAAAGATAATTATTTTAAGCCAAACTTCAGGGATATATATGTAAATTCCCTTTATGAGAAAGATCCTGCTTGTGTACACTTTTTCTCCTCACATGCCAAGAACACAGTAAAAGCAGATTTCCCTTAGGGAAATATATATATGTGTGTGTATACACACACACAAACACACGCACATGCACACACATGCACACACACGCACACACATGCACACACACACGCACACACACACACACGCACATACATATATTATGTCCATTAATAAGTAACATATATATGTGTGTGTATACACACACACAAACACACGCACATGCACACACATGCACACACACACGCGCACACACACACACTCACATACATATATTATGTCCATTAATAAGTAAATGTAGAAAGGCACTGAGAAATGGAACGGTCTCCACAACCACGAGAATCCTCATAGTTTCTCTGGAAGATAATATACCTAGCCTTTTTCATTGTGTCATGAAATTTCTAAAGAAATTGTCCCAAAAGTTGAATTCTCAAACTGTGGATTTATGATACACATTTTCTTGGATAAATGTTGTCCCCACTGTGGTGGCCTATGTAGAGTTGCTTTCTATTTCTTTTTTTTCTTTTTATTAAAGAATGAAATGTTTACAGCCAGTAATCTAGACTTGGTTGTAAGGCAAATCCTTCAATAATAAAGATCCTAATAAAAATGTGTTTTATATTCCATTACAGTGTTCAGCCCATAGTGACCACCGGCAAGTATTGATGGCTGAGCACTCATGTGTTCACCTTGTGGTAGGCAACAACCTTTCTTTAGGAATGTTAAAATTCTATTATTTGTTTTGCATTCTTAAGCCACATATATTCCTTCTTTATAGATTCACAAGTGCCTCTTTCTGTCAGCACGTCTATGGTTATCTGTCTTTCTAGTTCCTTATTAAAGACATATAATTAAGAATGTTTCCTCTGCTTCACAATTATAAAGGAGCAGATGATCATTTACTGAATAAGTGGTATCTTTCTTCACAGGAGTTGCACTCTCTTGTAAGGTTTTTCTTTCATCAAATATTATTAGAAACCAGTGTTAAAGAATTGTATTTATATACTCTGTTGTTATATAAGTAAAATGAGAAGAGGAAGGGACAGAGAGAGAATTAGTTCATTATTTCAAGTACAAAATTATGTTTGAAATCACTTTCCATGCAAATCTGGATTTTCATTTTTCATAACCTAGGATCCCATCTGGAGAGAGAGTACTCATCTAAGCATGGAAGGAAAGAAGACTTTTTGTAGGTGGTTGTTGGATGAAAGAATATAGACAAATGACAGAAACCACACAATGACTACACAATGACATTGGTATTCAAATATATTGTCATAATGTAGGTCAAATGCTACTTAAATCTATGTCTTTGCAATAACAGCTCATTCTATACAAATATTTGCAGACCCTGTCTGATGATTCACTGATTCTCAGTAACTTGTAATGCTTCAAGATTCCTTAATATGAGAATTGCACAACCTGCCCTTTTCCAGTATATGCTATTGAATTGAAGCTCTAAAAATATTCTGAGATTTAATGTGTACTTTATGCCCCTCTGTCTTTTTATTTTGCCAATTAAATCTTTAAATATATAGAATCTTTGCAAATTTTGGGATTTAAATGAAGAGGAAAATCATTAACTATGACTCTGTGGCAAAGGTAAAGAAATGAATGACAGAAGAAAAAAATGAAACAGTTAATTGACTATATAATGTCATCAGTCTCTATCAAACCAAAACTCAACTACAAAAGTAATTTGATTTGATCCTGCATCTAAGATCGCCAATTTTTATCTGCTATGTATGTTTCCAGTTTGGTTATCCCTAATCATGTGACTCTGATTCCTAAAATATACTCTATAAAAATGTACATCTCAACAATTTGCTTCTGCTAGGAAGATGACCCACAGTTTTCATCAGATTTTTAAAGGGGTATTTTGCAAAAAAAGCTAAGCACCTCAGCAAGAGGACATGTTTCAGAGCTTCTTTTGGTAAAGGATGTTTAGGGTAGTAACAAGTGTGACCTGTGGTATCAAACTTTATGGGTTTATATCCCACTTGTTGTATTCATAAATTATCATTTCTGGCAAGTTACTTCATTGTCTTTTTACCTCCTACTCTTTATCCAAGGTGAGGCTACCAATATTACCAATAAACGTGTTAAAGTAGGCAAAACTGTTAGATCCATGGCTGGTACGTACTGTCATGTAGATGTTAACTCTCATTAACAAATATCTTATTTTTATGTAGTATACCCTTCTGAGAACTCCATGTATCTTTTTTATATTATTCCATTCTCTTCCTCTACTTCTGTGAGACAGGGAAGGTTCAGCTTTAACATTCAAGAATTTAAAGGGGGCACAAGAGACCTATTTAGGAGGTTATTTGACAGTTAAAGAAATTACAAATATTTTGTGGCCACAGACTTTAGCATATCAAACAAGCTCTGATTTGAATTTTCAATTTCTTTCATGTAGCTGTATGTCCTAAACTAGTAATTAACCCAAATGAGCTTCTGTTTTCTCTTTAATACACAATATATCAATAAACTCTTATCGTAGTAACTACATTTGAATTTTCAATTTCTTTCATGTAGCTGTATGTCCTAAACTAGTAATTAACCCAAATGAACTTCTGTTTTCTCTTTAATACACAATATATCAATAAACTCTTATCGTAGTAACTATAGTGACACACAGTAGGTTATTGATAAATATCCATTGACTCAACAAATGATTGTTGAACTTTTCTATACACCAAACACTGATAGATGTCATGAATACAACCTTGAACGAGGCCTCCATTGAGGGCACTTTTCTCCCAAATCTCTATCTGTGTTAGTTTTTTATTGTTAGTGTAACGAATTATTACAACCTTAGTAGCTTAGAACAACACACATTTTTAATCTTATAGTTCGGTGTATCAGAAGCCCAATTCCTTCATCTTCAAACCCTGCAGCTTTGCATCTTTCTGACTGTTCTTCTATTGTAACATCTCTCTCTGACCACAGCCTTTAAGGACTCTTGTGGTTACATTTAATCTAAAATAATCTCCCTATCTCAAGGTCCAAATCCTTAATCACATCTGCAACGTCCCTTTGGCCGTGTGAGGTAATAGATGTACATGTTCCAGAGATTAAGATGTGGAAATCTTTGGGAAAAGGTTATTATTCTGTCTTTGTCATTTTTTTTTTTTTTTTTTTTTTTTTTGGCAGCTGGCCAGTAAGGGATTCGGAACCCTTGGCCTAGCTGTTAGCAGCAGCATGCTCTAACCAAGTGAGCTCACCAGCCAGCCCAGGGTCATTATTCTGACTCCCATATACCTTTGCTCAAGTTTAAAAATTTTTGTAAATGCATCTTGTTCTGAATTCAGGAGGCCGGGAGGGTACTTACTGCTTAGTTGCCAATACGTAAAGCACCTTCATTAAGTCTGCTTAAATGCTTTATAGAGATGTCAGCTCTGCCAGGGCAAGGTATATTTTTTTGTTTCAGTTTCTCCTTAACCCCCACTGTGAAAAAATTATCTCTACTGTTGATGTGTTTAATTACCCAAGTTAAAGGGCATTAGGCAATGATACTCTGTAATGCTTGCCATAAGAAAAGCCATCCTTTATCATTAGCAAACTGCTTAGTGGTGGAGCTCGCGATTGTACATCTTACCTAGCAGATATTAGCAGCCCACTTATCAGTTTTTCTAATGAGATGTATCATGAGGTAGGGATGGGATTGGGAGGAGGGAGCTGGGTTAATGTTCCAAGGGGACTAATTAGAATCAGGAGAAAGCAACCAAGGTGATTTCAGTCAGAACTCACATGAAAAGCTCTAATTAACAGGAGTGATGGACTTTGCTTTAAGACCACTGGAGAATACCTGATGCTCAATTTAACTTTCCTGACCTGGTGGCCAGATAATGTCAAGTCTCAATGTATCATCTTTTAAGTGAAAGTAGAAAAAATTGCCCCCTTCTGTGTAATACTTTAACCATAAGACTGTGTAAAAACCAAGAACCATGGTGGCCAGATAATGTCAAGTCTCAATGTATCATCTTTTAAGTGAAAGTAGAAAAAATTGCTCCCTTCTGTGTAATACTTTAACCATAAGACTGTGTAAAAACCAAGAACCTTAAAAAGATATACTAAGCATAGAAGCAGAGAATAGAATGACGATTGCCAGGAGCAGGGAAAGTGGGAATGGGAGATATTGGTCAAAGGGTGCAAACTTTAAGTGATCAGATGAATAAGCTATGGGGCTCTAACGTACAACATTGTGATGACAGTTAATATTATATTCTTTCCCTGAAATTTGATAAAACAGCAGACATTAAGTGTCCTCACCACCCCCACCTCCCTCCCGCCACACATGGTAACTATGGTAGTGATGAATGTGCTGATTAATTTGACTGTGGTAATCAGTATTCAATGTATAAGTAGTACAAGTATAGAAAATCATTGTGTTGTACACCTTGATGCATAAAATTTTGTCAGTTATTTTTTTAAAAAAAGACCAGAAGTAGAAAGCATATTTTATAAAGAAAACAGGATTTAGAGCAAATTTGATTTTTATATTTGCTGCAATTGTACATAAATGATGTGGCATGTAATTAATGAAGACAGTTAAGTTATTTTTTTAAAAAAAGGATATACTAAGTAGAGTGGAAGGTCAATGGCGAGAAGGTAGTTCTATTCAGGGAATTAATTTCATTGGAATAGATAATGCCCAGTGAGCCTAGCAACAAGGTTTTATGAAGGAGGGCTCTGGGAGATACAGGAACATGGGACTAGGCTTGTTCATTCTAACATCTTTGTATCTTAATACACAACCCAATTCAGGAATAATTTAGCTGAGGTGCCATCCTAAAACCACATAAGCTTTAAATTTATCACTTCAGCAAAGTTATTATTCCTTAAAAAAAAGAAAGGTATACAAGGTATTTTAGCTGCAGGGTGCATAACTGGAGAAAGTGTTTCCTGCAGAGATTCTCTGCCTTTCTACTAAATTAACTGCACAAGATCTGACCATGCTACTGTATGACATTTAGTTTTTCTAATCTGTTTAATGCCATGGTTTGCACATGATGTATTCTGATGTGCTTTTATGTTTCAGATACTAAAAAAGTACATTAGAAGTGCAGTAGGGATTCTTTTACAGACAATATAACTTGTTACAAATTGCTTTTTCAGAAAAATTATACTGAAAAATCTAATCTTATTTTATGATTTTTTCCTTCAAAATTACATTTTACCTCCTGCATGTCTTCTGTCTCTTGTGTCTAAGCATCTTCACTTTGAGATCTTCCTGATTCATTTTCTTTTCCTCTCTGCCCTATGGTAAATGAATTCAAATCTATTTTTAAGGTAAAAATCGACAGCACTTGGAGATGCAGTCAGCATTTATGTGATTTTAAGACTTTCACAAATGCTGTGGGGGGACTTTTAAACACATTTTTAACTCAAGTATAGATTTCAACTCTGTAATCTCTTTTTGGTCCTAGCAAAAGTGGACTCTGACCTTTAGATCTCTACACTCCGCATGTGTTTATAAAATGTCAAATTAGTAACAAGATAGTTTATGTCCATTCTTCCATATTTTCTACACGGTTATTTATGTAATGATGATAAAATAAAATTAAACCTCCCCAAATTGCTTTGTCTTCTAAGCTGCATACCTCAATGTGTGTGTGTGTGTATACATGCACATAGAGAAATGCAGCGTACTTACACTTCATTTTATTCACTGGTTCTGCCTTTTCCAGGAAATCATATGCAAATTAAAAATTTCATATCCTAAGGGATGCATCCATTTTTGGATTTTAATAATAGATGTTTCCCTTTAATTCTGAATGTTTTAATTCTGGAATTTAATTCTGTAGAATTCCTTGTTGTTTTCTTTTTCATTATTATTTTTGTTTGTTTTTATGCATCACTTCCAGTCTCTTGTAATTCTTATGTTTGGCGATCATTTTCAACAATTTGAAATGATATATACATAATATAAATGAAAGACTTATACCAGTGAGTATTTGACAACTTAAAATTCACAGACATTAGTACATGATGTAGTATTTTTTTAATATTTTATATATATGTATTTTTTATATTTCATATATGTATACATATATATAATATGTATTTTTTAAAAATAAAGACTTATACCAGTGAGTATTTGACAACTTAAAATTCACAGACATTAGTACATGATGTAGCATTTTTTAAATATTTTATATATATGTATTTTTTATATTTTATATATGTATACATATATATAATATGTATATTTTTTAAAAAAATAAATAAATAAATGGCTGTACATCACTGAAATGGACATACATTGATCAGTTAGAAATGGAAGTCCTGCTTTCAGCTGGAAGGCTATTAAGCTGTTATTGAATTAGATACTCCTCATCTGCAAACTTAGGAAGCTGTAAGGCTGTATCCACACCTATGCTGGAGCTCAGTCTCTTGTCAGCAGCTTTGTAAATCTAGATGATTTTATTTCTTAAAGTGATGAATCAAATAAATCACTGCACTTGGCCACGTCTGATGACTTTGGTGACTTTAAAAAACACATTTGTCACAAGAGTTCTGAAATGGACACAGGAAGGAACACATTTGGGTGGGCTGGGAACTCAGTCTTCTCTTAAGATTCACAGAAATCCTGGAACTCTTTAATTTCTGCTGATGGAGAGGGTTGTAGGGGCAGAAAAATGGGACACCTTTCTTCACCCACCATAAGGGTCATGGCTGACACTCCTATAACAAAGCACAGGTTAACAAGGAAAAAGCCTAATCAATTTATTTAATCAAAGTTTTATGTGACACAAAGTTTTCGGAAATGAAGACCCTAAGATCCAGGGAAAACTGTCTATTTTTATGCTTAAATTTGGTGAAAAACAGCCACCCATGTAGAAATGTGATTGGACAAAAGGGTATGATCTAATAGTAACAGACTGAGAAGGAAAGTCCAGCAAGGCCTGTCTTTACAGAATCTTCTTAGTCTCCCTATGTAATGCTGGGGCTCAGATAATGATATCCCAAAATATGCTGCTTTGAAAGGGCTTTCTCAGATCTCCTCTTGTCTGACTAAGGGAAGTTCTTCTAGAGGCAATGCAGTTATCAACCGGGAAAGACTAACTCACAGGAAAAGAGACTAGAGGTCTGACAGCTTGCTTAGGGAAACTTTTACTACAGGCTGCCATCTATTTTTCTGAGGGCTGCTACCTAAGAGACTTAATCTGCATAATAAGAAGACAGCCTTTGTTCCTCATGCATTTCCTCCCCTCTCCCTGTCATAGCTTGTGTCACCACCTCCCCACCAGAAGCCCCAAGCCCTATTTCTTCCTGTAGCTCAAAATGATATTTAAGCTTCAACCATCTGGCCCTTCTTTGAGTCTCATATTTTGTGGGACTCTGTGCATATGCACAGATACATTTATATTTCTTTTCTCCTTTTAATCTATCTACTGCCAATTTATTCCAGAGACTCAAATTATTTGACCTTTAGAGGGTGGAAGGAAAGTTCCCTTCACTTCTACAGTAGCATTCATTTCTCCTGGATATAGGGCAGGACCCCTCTGGAATGAGGGTCTTAAAAACAAAAAAAGTCAGTGATCGTTTTAGGTTTTATGGCTTGCTTTTGGGGAAGATCAATTCTGGTTTCTATGACTCACTTCAAGGGAGAAAGAAGAGTGGGAAGACAGAAGGGCAGGAGAAGGTCAGAAAGACCTTGCTTCTGAGGCCTTTCCAATATCCTTCAGTGTAAAGTACTCAGCATGCCAAGGTGCCACATGTTCTATGTCCCAACAGTATACATTTCTGAAATATAAACTGTAGTACACAAATGAAATACAATAATTCGCCAAGGTCAATGGAAACTTTAAAAAAATATTAAATGATATAAAAGAAATCCAATAACAGAACAGTCTTCAAAGTGTTCTGTTCTTCAACTTTAAAAAAATATTAAATGATATAAAAGAAATCCAATAACAGAACAGTCTTCAAAGTGTAAATATTAAGAATTCAAAATCATTTGTCAGAAAATCATAATTATTCTACATTTTAAATCTTTAAAAATATTGGGAAGAAACATTTTATGTGTGTAGATGCCGAACCACCTCTACCTTGCTTGTCACAGCACATGGGGACAAACAAGTCGACATAACACAATTAGGTAATGGGTGATGTTGTTTGAACCTAGAAAGTCCCCAGGCTTTCTGCACCAAGTTTCTTTCCAAGAAATAGGACTGATTTAGAATCAGCCTTCTTATAGGGCTGGCCCATGGCTCACTTGGGAGAGTGTGGTGCTGATAACACCAAGTCAAGGGTTAAGATCCCCTTACTGGTCATCTGTTTTAAAAAAAAGAAAAAAAGAATAAGCATTCTTATTATTGAAATATGATAGGTGTATCAGTAAACAGATATAGGGCTGAAACTTCTTTGTGGAAGTGCATTTGGGGAAGAATCACCTTCTAGGCTTAGTCGTAGAGTAAAATTGATTGTCATGAATATCATTTATCAGCTGTCAACAAGAGGCAGAAATACTAGAACCAATTGTCTATGGAAAAAGCATGGCAGTCCGTGATGCCAGGGATGTCTGAGTTGCTCACAGACCAACATCAAGTACTACAAAGTACTAGTTTCATCAGGAAAAGACTTCAGCAATAAATTAGGGATATCTATTGGAATTGTACACATTTCAAAAGAAAGACAAAAGCCTGGCATCTTAAACAACAAGGTGACTTTTGTATACATGCTTGTATGCATTTGGGGAAAGAAAATACCTATAAAACTCAGCTTCTGGAAAGTGAATTTTCTCTGCTACATATTAGAGATGACGTGTATACTTATAACCATCACAGTGAAAATGGTTGCACAGGTCACAGATTAATTTCAAGTGTAATATTCAATTAGCCAGGTGGCAAGAATGCTTCAATTTTACCACCAATGCCTATCACCTCACTATCAAACATTTTTATTACAGTCAAGCTGCAGTAAATAACAGGAATATAATTTCTAACCCAATATCAGCATACAAGTCCAGGGTTTGCAAACACCAAAGGAATTGTATCATCTGGGATTACTCACTCTAGCCAGATATTAAATCTTTAGAACAATAACATTTCTTTTTCTGTATTGCAAGTGGAAATTTTGTAATGCTAATTTTCTTTGTGGTATTTCTTTGAAATAGAAGGTATAGCTTAGTGATCAAATTTCTCTGGCTCCCAGGTGTTGGGTTCACTGAGGAGGGTCTCCTGCTTGGATAAATTATTTCCCCAAGTTGCAAACATTTTAGAGCAAAATGCCTCATTTGCAACTTGTCAACTAGAGGACAAAGCACTAATCACATGAAAGGTTTCTTTGAAAGAGGATGTAAATGTAAATGTAGTAGAAAGTTCTTTAGGGGAGGCCTTGAAATTGTCAAGGTAATTGGAAACTACAAGGAATTAAACTTCCTGCTAGTGTAAACATCTTACTTACCAGCTCTCCCTGAACAATTAGTAATAGGTTTTCATAACATGAATTTGAGAGAGGAATAGTGGTTTTCTAATAACAACACAAAGTGCAGTGATTCAGAATAATCAGAATTAATGAAAAAAAAAATGACCTCCTGGTTCAGTTTATTTTTCTGACATGTATTAGCCATGTTATTTGAGAAAGCCAATCCCTCTGAAATGTTGCTTTCTTATAGCTTTAGTGAAGATGATTATACCTACCACATAATGATATTGATCATACATATTTCATAAGATTATTATGAATATTAAATGAGAAAATGACCTCATAACTCCTTACCTGTGAGGCTTTGTTTTACAGTTTGTAATTGCACAGGTGGCAGTGTGAGACCATCTGGTTTGAACCTTGTTGTTTTCCAATGACTAGTTGTGTGCCTCGGGCAAATTAATGATCCTCTACAACCTATAGTTCTCCCTTCTGTACAATGGGTATGATATAATCACCTTTCTCATAAGGATGTTATGACAGTAACATTAGAAAATACACATATAAATATTAAAACAGGACATTTAGCCGATTTTACCATCTCATGCATTCTTTATTCTCAACATGTTTTTATAGTATCTCCTTTGCTCATATTTAATACCTCCAGCTCTAAATAAATATTATGCACTCAGTGTTAGAAATGCAGCTTTGTTACTCTACTTCTAGACTTGCCACAGGCATTTTAATTTTTGATTTTAAGTGGCGTATTTGTCACATATTTTCTCATTTAAGGAGAGGCGATTTTTGCCTCTGGCTTCCCAACAGGCATTTTCCTAGTCACTGTGCAGATTTCTTTTGAAAAGGCGAGGGCTAAAAACGTTGGAAAGCAGAGAAGACAGCCAGTAGCTTTGTTTTGACAGTGAAGCTTTTTCCTACCATGTCCATGAAGACAAAAAGCTTTGTAAGTGCACAACTAGCTAAATGGAAAGTGATCATTTGTGTCTGAGCAGGGTTAGTCAAATAAGGAAATATTCCACATTTTTTTTTCCTCTAACTATTTAAATCAGATCAGCTCTTGGAAACTTTGAAATAGTTGGAGAACAATTGGCATTTTATATTTTCATTTATCATAGTAGCTGGCAAATAATAGAGTATTTTCCTTAGATAAATTATTTGATAGCTAGAACATAATTAGTGTGGAATATTGCAAAAAAAATTGACTCAGTCAATTAGAGACTTGGAAATGCCAAGGTCTGTATGATGCCAAAGACAACTCCTATTATCATTGCATTATTCTGACTTTTTGATCAGAATATGCAACTTCAGACAGTGCCCTTTCTTAACATGCTGAATTTGCCTCTTCGGGGTAATATGACATCACTCTGGCTCAATTTCCTCTTTTATCAAAAGGGAAAATAATAGTACTTACCTCAGAGAATTATGGCGAGGATTGAGGTAATGCACAGAGACAGATAGACGAAAAGGAATTAATCTACCTTCATTAATAGAAGACATTAAGACATAGTGAATTTCAAGATATTACCCAAAGCACATAAAAATGGAGCAGCATTTTTAAAACTTTAATCCAGAATTGCTGCTATCACCCCCTGAGTCATTTATGATCTCATCTTCTTGCTCTCCTTCCTGTAGTCATTGTCAAGATTATATTCTTAGGAAGGAAAGAAGGAAGAAAAAATTGCAAATACATTCATGTAACCCTGATAATTTTTAGGTTGTTAACAAATTCATATCTATAGTAATCACATGGAGAACTTCACAAATACTGAAGATCAATCAATATCAATATAAATTGTAGTATTTGTGTGTTCGTTTTGTTTTGTTTTCCTTGAAAATAGGCACCCAACAAGTCTATGAGCCAGCTTTCAGAAAGATCTCTGGACATCTTCATTAGTCATTGTTCTCATTCTCCAAAAATTCCACACAAATGCAGCAGTTGGTGACTATTGCTCGCACTTTTTTCTTTTTTTATTAACTCATTTCTCTCGCTGCCACAATACTCTTGCTGTTCACATCTCCTTTCACACCCCTGAGAGACATACCCTGACTCTATGGCAGTCGTCTGTGAGTGGGAAAAGTGTACGACATTTGAACTTACTTGGAGGGAAGCATGCAGAGTCTATTGTGTTTATTTTTCTAACCAAGATGTTATTTTTAAATAAATATTCCACTGCACTTTGTTACTCTTACTTCCGATAGGAGCAGGAGTAGGGGTGATAACCATGGCCATTGCACACATCAATTCTCCAGGCTAAAGTCTGCGGTGGGGTAGTTGCCAGATGGCCTCTAACTTCCCTCTCACACCCCAGTCAATTTTATATCAGGCCAAATTGGGTTGTTCTCTCTCCCCATTTGCTCTGCATCCATGTTCATTTCTGGGATCTACTCTTCATTTTCTCTCAGTTTGACAGCCATTGAAAGCCCACTTTACAGAGCCTTTATTAAATCCACAGTGTAAACTCTTTCTTTGATCTCACTAACTTTGGAACAGTCTTAGATGAGAAAGAGAGGAAAGGAGAAAAGAAAGAGGAAGAGGGATGAAGGGCCAAAGTAAGGCAGAAATTATTTATAAAATATTCTGGGATTAGAATCTTTGCTTTGAAATGCAGAGCATTACTGTGTGACCTTGAGTAAGTTTTGTACTATTCTGGGCATCAGTTTCTGTATCTGTTGAAATAAAAGACTACACCAGAATAAGAATGTACTATAGTATAAACCGCTTACCATAATGGCGGCCGTAGGTTTGGTGATCAATGAAGTGTAGTTATTTTGATCATTACTATTAATAATAAATAAGAGTAAAAATACCTTTTGCAGTGCTTGGAATTCTCTGTGTATGCTATACTCTATCTTTCAGCACAGGAATACTCCTACTCCTTAGCTCATGTGCAAATTTAAAAGAGAAAAAAAAAAGAAATGAGGTTAAATCATGTAATAAGAGAATCAGGGGAACATAAGTGCTTGCACACATGCATTTTTAAAATATTCAATAATTACTCCAGCTTCACTAGGTGCTTCAGTTTTACTTCTGGGAATAAAATGTTGTGCACCTGAGTTTCTAACTGAACACTTAACATGCACATGGTGCAAATTACAACCGATGAACATACAAAGAATGAACTGATAATGATTCAATAATGGTTGTGTTATTTTTTACGATTATATTAGTACTACATAAATGACAAAGCATTGTTGAAAAGAGTGATGATGATTCTTACCATGTTTCTTTGTTAAAATCCCTTAACTGCATTTAGAATTCGAGAGAATGGAAGGTACTATTTATATGAGTGAGGTTGGTGTGCATGTGTGTCTGTGTGTGAATGTATGTACACGTATTCTTTCACTAACACTGGTTTGTAGGTGTATTAGTCCGCTTTTGTTGCTTATGGCAAAATACCTGAGACTGGGTGATTTATAAATAAAACATTTATTGCTTACAGTTTCTGAGGCTGGAAAGTCCATAGTCCATCTGGTGGTGGTGACAGTGACCCAGGGGCATCATGTTGCAAGATGGTGGAAGCAGAGAGAGCAAAAGAGAGAGAGCAAATCAGACTCTCCTCTTCTTTTTAAAGCCCTCAGAACCACACCCATGACCACCATTTTTAATCCATTCACTACTGCATGGTCATATAACCCAATCACCTCTTCAAGGCTCTGACTTTCAATTACGTTAATAAGATTTCCCACCCTCTTAACAGTCACAGTGGGAGCTAAGTTTCTAATACATGAAACACAATTCAAGCTTCAATGAGTTTTTTTTGGGGGGGCATAAATTCAATCCACTACTGTAGGGGTGGTGGATAAATTAAAAAACAAATATAAAAAGAATAAATCACAGTGCCTGCCTGAGAAACTCAGTAAAAAACAGGACAGAAACATTAAACAAATGACAATTTTTAAAGATATGTGCTTATAAAAACAAATAGAGACAATTAAACATTTTTTGATCATCATTTGTGATGGAGAGGTAAGTGATTATAATAATAATAATAATGATGATACATAACATTCATTGACTAGTTGCTATGTGCTGGGTACTGTGGTATTTTATATTTTTACTGGACTATGTTGTATCTGGAGAAAAGTACATAATTCTTAAGTATTCAACTTGATGTAGTTTTACAAATAGGATACATCCTTGTAACCATCATGCAGACCAAGAATCAGGTCATAGGTACCACACCTCATAAGTTTCCCATTCTTGTCTAGTATGAATAGTGTTACTACAAATATTTTGTATATATCTTGTGAATATAAATATTTGCATTTTCATTTCAATTCATAATGATTTTTTCCTATATTTTCCTGTGGAACATTTATTGTTTTATCTTTCATATTTAGATATGTAACACATTAGACATTGATTTTTGAGTATGGTAAGAGGTAAGAGCAATATATATATATTTTTCTTATATGAATAGCTAATTGAATTAGCATCATTTATTGAAAATATCAAACAAGCTTTCTTCACAAGTTTTAAATACTAAAAAAAAATTCAGTAAACCTGTTACATTTCATATACTCAAAAGATTAGTTATGGATGTTTGGTTGTGATAGGACACCAACGCAAAGCAGCTAATCATTTCAGACTTACTGCATCACAGTAGCCTAGATTATTTGTATTACTTGTATTATAAATTATTTGTATTATAAATTTAGATTCAGATAGTTCATACAAAATAAAAAGGTAGCCTAGATTATTTGTATTACTTGTATTATAAATTATTTGTATTATAAATTTAGATTCAGATAGTTCATACAAAATAAAAAGGTAGCCTAGATTATTTGTATTACTTGTATTATAAATTATTTGTATTATAAATTTAGATTCAGATAGTTCATACAAAATAAAAAGGTAGCCTAGATTATTTGTATTACTTGTATTATAAATTATTTGTATTATAAATTTAGATTCAGATAGTTCATACAAAATAAAAAGCCTGCTAAAATTATGATTAAGATTCTGTTAACTCTATAGATCAATTTGGAAAGAACTGATATCTAAACAATACTGACTCCTCCAGTTTATTATTCTTACATCTTTTGAACTAGCTAAATTTACTTACTAATTTCAGTAGTTCTTTTGTATAGTCTTCAGGATTTTCTACATAAACAGCCATGCCATTTACAAATACAGATAGTTTCTTTTCCAATCTTTGTGTACCTTATTGAAAGCACTGAAAAGTCCAAGAAGCTACTGAATAAAAATTATGATAGTGAACATCTGACTTGTTTCTAATCTTAATGGAAAATATTGACTATGAATGAAAGCCTTAACTCTAATGTTATCTGTGGGGTTTTTTGGTACATATTTCTTTATCCAATAAAATAAGTTTCTTTTATTTCTAATCTGTGAAAAGTTTTTATTTTCAATGAGTGTTAAGTGTTTATATGTATCAAACACTTTTTCTGCATTTATTGTCATGATTCTCTGGTTACACTTCTGTTAATATAGTGAATTATTTTGATTGATTTTCAAATGTCACACTAACTTTGCTTTTATGGGACAATTCCTATTTGATTTTGATATGTTATCATCTTAATATATTGTTGTGTATAAGTCCTTAGCAGGAAAGCTAAGCCACAGATAACCAAAATCATAAAAATTAGCATTTATAAACTCCATAAGATCATTAAAGAAGAATTTCTGGCTTTTCCCCCTCACTAACAATACCTGAAAGGTTATATCTTTACCCATTGTATACCATTAATCATGACTGATCTTTTGCCAGTGACTATGGATTCAATAAAACAATTGTAATTTAGAAAGCAAAATAATTAAAAATCCCATTCAAAAATTATTTATTTGGCATCTGCTTTGTGTCATGTACTATCATAATTTCTGGGATTACCTAGCAGAGAAAATAGGCACAGTCATTGTTCTTGTAATTTACTATTTGATTAGTAAGTTAGACTTAAAAAAACAAACAAACAAAGAGTAAAGTATAAAAATACAAATGCAATTGCAAACTACATTTCATTCCTTGAAAGAATTATCGAGACTATCCTGAGATTATGTAAAGGTGGGTAATCTAGTTTAGAAAGGGGATTCAAAAGTACATATTTTGCATCTCCAACACGTTGACTTCACCAAGAAATTCAACGATGGGTTTTTACACTTTTTCTTTCACTGAATTTTCTACTTGAGGTTCATATCTGCCAACCTCTATGATAAACACATGACTGAAAATGCACTGTTTACTGATGCAGGGAATGTTCAGAGTCATAGAGTTCTCCCTCTGTCATTCTCTTCTATAAGAAGCAGTGTGGATGGATGTGGGTGTCTAGGGTCAGACAGGAGCCCCAAAGACTTAAAAACTTCACATACTAAAGAAAAGCAGGTCTACTCAGTTCTTCAAAAGGTGGGATAGTAATAATATGAGTATTTGAAGAAAGGTGGCATGGAAATTATGTAATATATTGGTACATATAATTTTTTTCTTCTTTTGCAACAGGCCATAATGTGCTTGTTTATATTCAGAGAACATCTTTGTTGTCATCATCATCATCATCATCAAAATCAATATGTCTGATAGCCACACAATTTGCCTCTGTAACATACAACAGATATTTGGAAGCATGTGATTGATAATTTTTTGTTGCCAAACTCACCTAGAAAAAACATACATTTTGTAAGAACTGGGTCTTAAGAGAAGATCGTTGCTTTTGTAGATCTCATTTCACAAATGCATATATTAAACCAAAAATTAGACTAAGTTTATTTCCATCGTAAATCTTTATTATTCTACTGTGGTGGCAGAAACTTAATTTTAGTCTATTTGGGTTTGGGATTTTTTTTTTTTTTTTTTTGGCAGAAATGCTGGATGTCTGAGTCTCAGCTCTGAAGAACTGTTCATAGCTTAGTTTAGGGCTG
>NW_007732793.1:117618-121383 GCF_000696425.1 Galeopterus variegatus
TTTTTTTTTTTTTTTTTTTGGCAGAAATGCTGGATGTCTGAGTCTCAGCTCTGAAGAACTGTTCATAGCTTAGTTTAGGGCTGGGAAGACAGATGGCTCTTATTCACCAGTTTGTGCACATAGTTCCTCATTCAGATATGCCAGAATCTTTAATTCCTCACCTTTCAGTTCTGAATACTTTCTTCAGTACACGAATTTCCCACTTGGAGGCACTAGGATACTGTACTGCTTCTGTGCCGTGCTGGGATACGAGCATTTCCATCCAAGTTGCCTGGCTTGGCCAAGCAAGCCTTCTCTTTCTTATGTCTTACTGTCTTCTCAAGATTCTTTCCTGGAGAAAGGAAGAAAAAAAAATAGGAAGCAGGCCTATTTTTGTGTCTCAATGCAGGACTTATTGGTGACTCTGCTCTGATCTCTTTCTCCATACTACCTTAACAGAAAAAAATAATGTTTTCCACAATCCAGACAAGGAAGGAAAGTAGAAGGAGACTTGCTCATTATCTATTTGTTTGTGTGTCCATTTATGTATTTTCTTAGGATCATTTTTTCTATGCCCCAGTGTTCATAGTTTTCTTGAGACCTGTGACTTTTAAAATACAAAAGCTAGACACTTATTTTTTCTCTTTCTTACTTTAAAATTTCTTAAAAAATTACACTTTCTATATTTCTATTAAATAAGTACAATAAGTAATATACTAAATCTCCTCTCCAAAGAGAAAGAAAGAAAAAGATACAGGTATTTTTTGGGATTTTCCACTTTCACACAGCTCATCAGAAGTTATTACACCTTTTTTCTGCCTTATTCCCTTTTTATATGTTAACTTAAGACAGTGGGTAAAGACAACAAAGTGCTTAAAAGAGGACAAAAAAAGAGAAAAAAAGTCAAATTCTTATACCAGAAGCAAAAAAAAGAGCACAAGTTACTTTTGAATCATACTTTTCTCACCAAATTCAAGAGATGTTTGGGAAATTCAGCTATAAAAGTCAAATTCTTATACCAGAAGCAAAAAAAAGAGCACAAGTTACTTTTGAATCATACTTGTCTCACCAAATTCAAGAGATGTTTGGGAAATTCAGCTATAATTCTTAAAAGAGTGAGTTATAATTATTGCCCTCCTTCACTACATTTTAAGTGTGTATATTTTGGTTGCAGCCACTGGGAAAAGTCAAACCAGTACACAGGTACTAATGCATGGGTAAAATACGATAAACCAAAAACACTGAGTACCATGTGGCTTGTGTGAACATGGCAGATAAAAAAATCTTTCATTCAGTTCATCCATGTTCTGGACCATTCTTGCCATTAACTAAGGTGGGTTTGTGACCTTTGATAATTCATTCTACCTCCTTTATTCTCACATTTTGTACCTGTGAAATGATGGCTTAGTAAAATGGTATTTCATAAAGCTATACCAATTCTACATTATATGAAAACCTTCAAGGTCTTTGCCAATTACACACTCAGCTCTATAGTTTCACATCATATTCCCATCAATATTTTTTCAATACCACTGTTTGATTTTGAGTTTCCAGAGGGAGAGACATTCGTATGTTAACTTCATACATGCATGTCTCACATCAAAACACAATGTAGTATGTGGGAACACTGAAAGAATATTGTTCAGTGCAAATTTGGGATACTGACATCTTTTATTTCCATCTCCAGCATCAATTCTTTCTTCTATACTTCCTGCTCCTAAGAGCAGAAAACCAGAGGAAATGCCCAACCTATAGGTTTTTAGTTATAGGATTAAAAGGAGAAAATGATAGGAAGAGATGACTGAAATTTCCCCTCCTTTGCACAGGACAGAGTTGCATCTGCCACCCCTTCCATCCCTTCATGAACCTCCTCTTCTATCCTTATCTTCTGAGGAAGATACCGGTAATGATATTGGTCAGATCTTTTAGTCATGATTATTGAGCAGAGTTGTGTCAAATAGGGCAAAATCCCAGACTCCTCTTCCATCCTTTCATGTAGTTCCTTCTTTTTATTCCATTTGGTAAGCAATCATCTTATGTCTTTAGACCAACAGAGCACTCTGGCCAGTTCTCTATTCCAGAGGCTAAATGCCTTCTGTGCTGCTTCTAATCAGGGTTTTTTAATGCAGCCTTTTAAACTGCAGTCTGAATAAGGATATCAGCCATTTAGACATCTATGAACAAAGTGGGAATTTTATTTTCATTCTGTTCTCGTTTGTTGTATGTCTTCCTTTTTATGGGAAAGAGAACAGAATTTCACAACAACATTCACGTGTCTTAATTCTTACAGAGATAACATCATGATAACAGAAATGACTCGTAAGCCATGACATTGTGAAGTACACAAAGTCATTTTACAGTCACACAGATTAGTTTCAATTCTTTATTCTGACATTTTGTGTGCATTCACACACACACAAGCACACAGAAAGAAATACAGATATATTATATTTTTGTGATCCACTAAGAGAAAATCACTGTTTTATTCACAGGTAGTACAGAACCAGAGTAAATAACAAATAGCTTTATCGAGCTTGCATTTTACTGGGAGATAAATATCTATTCGAAATTTTTTTTTTTCCCTTTTTGTCTTTTTTCGTGACCGGCAACAGGGTCGCAACCCTCGGTGTTGCGCCCGCACCTCGCTCAGCCAGTGAGTGGCCGGTCTGTATGTGGGGTCCAAGCCCTCCGCGGGAGCGCCGCTGCGCTCCCAAGCAGCGCACTGTAGCAGTGCGCCACTGGGCTGGCCCCTCTATTCAAAATTTAATTCCCTGGTAGTAATAAATTCTGTGAAGAAAATAAAGTGCTCACTGCATTAATTTAAACAACTTATTTAACTTCTGTAAGCCTCAGTTTTCTCAATTTTTAAAAATGACAGTTGAAAATGATATTTGGGTTACCTTTTTATAAGATATGTTGGGATAGAACTAGTTGATAAACATAAAAAGTTATTTGATAACTATAACATAATGTTTGTTGGGGGAGGACATACTCTATTCTCTTTCATTCCCATAAACATTGTGATTGTCCAGAAATGTCAGATTGCTTGTTTTTAACCATCTGTTCCATTTCCCTCAATATGGGCTTCTCTTTCTCTCCCCTTTGAATAGGTAGCTTATAAAAAATCTTAACAAATGTTCACACAGATTTTTAATAATTTTAGCAATTCATTTGGAAATGCTTTGTGTTTCAAGCCCAGACCTCAGTACTCTGAGCTGGCATGTCTGGAAGAACAGAAATGAAGAGCTGAAAATAGTCATATGGGTCAGGAGGAAGCCCCAGTCCCGGCCATTGGGCCAGGTTTGAACAAGTGGGAAGTTCTGGCAGATGCTTAGGGACTCAACAGGCTTTCCGTTTGTGTGTTCCGATCCTCTATCAAGAAAGATGTTGGGAATCTCAAAGTTAAAGACACCTCAAGTTGTACGTATATTTCCTAAACGTGAAATTCTTCTAAAAGTTCCTGTATATTAAAAACTTAGAATTATTTTAAAACAAATTTTCTCATAGGTTTCCACAGACATGGCTATGAAAAATAACTTGTCTTGCTTTCTCAAAGAACACTTTATCTTATGCATCTAAATGGAGCTTCCCAGGTTTTCTGATAAAATTGGAATGCTCCATGTATTCAGAAATATATTTTGAAAAAAAAAAATTTCTCAGAGCATGGGAATCCATGAAAGTGTGGAATCCTCCTAAAATCATGTGGTTTTTGTTATTAGTAAAAAAACTACAAATATGAAATGTCTACATTGTGTCCACAATTAAACTTATCACCATATGCATACG
>NW_007732793.1:122086-123826 GCF_000696425.1 Galeopterus variegatus
AAATTATTTTCAAAAATTACTTTCCACAGTGGTCTTATTAAAGTACATTTAGGATACTTTCGAAGAGGCAACTGTGAAGATAATGATAAATTCTCAAATATTTACGAAGCATTTAATCTTATTATCTTGTTGTCATTACCCATAGATACAGGGATAGTCACATTTTAGGGGAACTAGCCTTCTCTTTATCATGGCTGGATTTGGTTGTGTGTACAATTCAAAGATATTTATGACATAAGGCTGATAAACAAATATGTATGAACGTTCATCCCTTCCCACATGCATATGAGAATCCATAACCATGAAAGCAGCATGACTTCTAATAGCATCTTGATAATATGCCCGAGGCACCTTTGCTAAAACTATTATGCTTCTTAAAAAAGTTGCTGTGCATACATTATGTTAGTATAGTCAGCAAGACTCTGGTCTCCTTGTAGTATTCAAGCTCTAAAGAGTCCCAGTAGTTAATGTAAACAAGAAAACCCAAGCAAGGGAAACTGCATGTAGTTTTTGATTATAACGTATCCTAGGAGAAGGTATCTACTGAGACCTGTCAGACGAGGATCTATTTATTTACCACCAGTGCTGTATGCAATTTTTTGCTTGATCTTCGGTTTACAAACTTAATTCCAAAACTTTGTCTTCTCTTGAATATTTGAGTAATTAATTCTTCTTTGCCAGACTACTTTATTATCTTGCTCAACTACAAAAAGTATTCAAAAACTACAACAACACAATATCCCTCTCTATTGTCTGTTCATTTTTCACACTAGTCTATGCGTACGGTTAAGTGTTTTTGTTTTCCTTTTTTTTTTTTTTGAAAGTAGTCACTTTATTTAACTAAGCAGATTGCAAAAACAATCATGGCAGACACCTTAGTTCATCCTTCTAATAAGCCTGTTGATCTGGTCTTCCCTGTTGCCAGCATCTCCNACTTCTAAGAAGTGAGTATTTACTGCAGTCAGTATGATTTCTAGGCAGTATGCACAGGAGTTATGCTTTACCTGTTTAAAAGAGTATGTATTGCCCATCTCTTTTATAGAAGAGTTCTGCTAGCCTCTAAGAAAGCAGTGTATAATTTTAGTTTCTTTGCTTAACTCACCAGGATCAGGATTGGCAATCCTAATGGCCAGCTTAGCTTCTTTTTCCAAAATAATTTTATTGGTCTTGGAGGAAATGGTGTGTGTAATTTTGCCTAGTAAAAAAATGTTTCACATCAGCCACATTTCTTATTATTTATTGTTGGTGCCAGCAACTGCTAGGAGCTGCTGAACACGTGCTCTTCCTCACTGCATTGCTTTCATAAGCAACAATAAACTTTAAAATCTGGACTTTGAAGTTTTTTCCCTGAATGTTTCTATCAATGCCTAATTTCGACACTGATTTTACTGATATCAGATGTACTTTCTGTCCTTTGTATGATCGTAGATTTAAAAAGAGACTTAAATGTGGCCGTATTTTCAGGTAAGAGATAACCACCACCTCTGTGGATAGTAAAAAGAAGATAAATAAATGCTTTTGAATGAATTAATTTATACTATATGTATTTATAATAGTATGATGAGAGTTCTTAAAATTATTTTCAAAAATTACTTTCCACAGTGGTCTTATTAAAGTACATTTAGGATACTTTCGAAGAGGCAACTGTGAAGATAATGATAAATTCTCAAATATTTACGAAGCATTTAATCTTATTATCTTGTTGTCATTACCCATAGATACAGGGATAGTCACATTTTA
>NW_007732793.1:124994-127023 GCF_000696425.1 Galeopterus variegatus
GTTGAAGATCTGGCGAAGGCGAAGAAGCTGCAACACCTTTCGGACCTTTGGGCTCACACCATTGATACCTCTGATCCTGATGACAAATACCAATTTGGGTTCTGCAGGTACATAGAAGTTGCCAGCTTTTCTTGCCATCCTAGCCATACGAATCTCAGTTCTGTACATCTGCCTATATTCCTTGTGCTTAGGTTTTTCATAGATAAGCTTCCTCCTTGCCTTTGGAAGCATCTTTAGGGCAAACATCTTTCTCAAGCGCTTGACCTTCAGCTCTGCGAAATTCCTTCACTTTTTCTTAAGGGTTTCCAGCACAGCAGGAACCTTCTTTTTCTTCTCTTCGACACCCTCCATGATTCCACCCGGAAAAGAGCAAGTGTTTTTGTTTTTCTCACTCAAAACTTGTTTTTTCACTACTCAAACTGACTGAGATTGACTTCCTGCTCTACCTGTCACAGCTACAAAATTTTGGGATTTGCTCCTATACAGAAGAAAATAAGTTTTCTATTATACTCTCAGCACAGAACACTTCTGTGACCATTTGTGTGGATTTTTCCCACACAAAACAATTCTTCAAGACCAGTTGAGTCCTACAATTCAATTCAATTCTGTCACTATTTACCTGGAGATGACATCAGATCCTACAGGTTAAGGGCTCATTCCCACAAGACTGCCCTTCTCCACTTCAAATGCCACTTAAAAGTAGTAGGTCCCCCGGATTGCCCACAACTTCTATCCAACTTGGCTACAAAGTGAAGGATCACGTGCTAGAGAAGCTCACAGAATTCAGAAAAAGTTTACTTACTAGATTATCAGTTTATTACAAAGGATATGATCAGGAACAGCCAGAGGGAAGACATGCATAGGGCGAGGTGTGGGGGAAGCGGCACACAATCCTACAGGAACCTCGGTTGTTCAGCAAACTAGGAGCTCTCCTAAAGCTATTCTCTGGGGGTTTTATGGAGGCTTCATTAGGTAGGCATGATTGATTAAATCACTGGCTATTGGTGAGCAAGTCAACTTCCACTGCTTTCCCCTTCCTGGAGGTCTGGGCACCAATTGCCATCCTGAGGCTTTTCAGGAGCCTCTAGCCACCTGTCTCCTCATCAGCATGCAAAAGGATACTTACACTTCAGAAATTCCAAGGGTTTTAGGAAATGGAGACTGAGACCAAATACATATTTTTTACCATATCACAACATCACTGCTCCAGACTCCCTTTTAGTTGGGAATCTATCTCTTCTATCATCCTCACTTCTTGAACATTCTTTTTGCTCACTTTTATCCTTAGTTTTTTTTCAACTATAAAATAGAGATAGTGATTTTTGTATTACTTAAGAAATACTATGAGGTATAACATGGTATTATCTGTCAATTGCTTAGAGACATACTGTTCACGTGGTCATTTCTCCATTAATATTAGTTTCTACCATCTCTGAATGTGTTTGTATAAATGGATTTGTGTGTGCACGGGTAGAAATTCACCAGGGAAAGCTAAATATCCACACAGATTTGGAGAAACCTGGCTTCCGTTGGATAGGTCTGTATTTAGTTACATAAATTTACTCCCTTTTAAAATAATTAATCACATTATCTATAAGGGGGAAAAAGATCTATTGGATTTTATTTTTACATTAGCTAATAAATAACATTGTGATATGAATTTACTGTAATTGGAAGTGGGTGGAAGGAATGCTTTTTTTGGCTATTACTTTTTTGGGGAAAGCTGAAGCAGGTTGTGAAGTGGAGGTAGGTTTAATCACACAGGACATCAATATGTGTTTCAGAACTCTTGATATTTCATTAAATTAATTTTTTTCAAGTACGTCTTATTTAAAATTTGTAATGGAAGAATATAGTCTTACCATTGATTATCATTAACAGTCACCCTGTGAAAGTTGATTTATATTTGATTTTTTTTGTAGGGGAACTTCACTTGAGTATTAATCGTAAAAAAATACACTAAATAATAAAAAAAATAAATTCTAGATCCAAGTTGATCACTAACTTGCTGTGCACACCTGGACATAAC
>NW_007732793.1:127696-141208 GCF_000696425.1 Galeopterus variegatus
AAAAAAAATAAATTCTAGATCCAAGTTGATCACTAACTTGCTGTGCACACCTGGACATAACTTATGTGGTCAAACTGTACTAGGTTCTGCAGTGTGGTAATGCAGAAGACTATTAAATTTTTTTAAATTAAAAATTTGAAAAAATTATATCTAGCAATATTGTCACTTTTAAAAATCTCATGGTCCTTCCCATCCTCAAGGTGATACATATATCTGCCATTTGCTTGCATTATCCCCTATGCCCGAAATGCTCCTGCCTCTCCTCCATTTTCCTGGTTTCTTTCCATGCTTTCTTCAGATTTCAGCTCAAGCCTCACTTCCTAGGCAGCTTTCTTTGTTCTTGTTGACTTTTTTGACCAAATAAGTCTCCAAAGCACATGTCCAGCTAACTTTTATTTTCTGTGTTTGTATTTGCCGCCTTTTTTTTTTTCTTTTTTTTTCTCTCCTGTAATAGAATATAAGCCACGTGATGTCAGGAACCCTGTCTGTTTTGCTTATTATTGGATCTCTGGAATCACACACATACAGGTAAGTAAATAAAACTGAATAGATGAGTGCTTTCATGAGTCCTTCAGTTTTGTGGTATTTTTTAAAGTAACCAACCTGCTATTTTAATAAATACTTTGTGCTATCATTAAAAATGATAAGAAGAAGCAAATACACTTAGGCAGCAAAAACCAATCACCAGAAACAGCCATTGCACAAATGCTGCTGTCGAGATGTGGATGGATTGTGAAAGGATAATCTAAAAGTCCAGCAAAGATTAAAAATTTAACAACCTGATAGTAGTGTGTAGAGCCAGTTCATACTGGCCCCTGAAAGCCAATTGTTAGATTTTCAAGTATTTTGAGAACTGATTATTAAACCAACAATACCTTGGAACTGGCCATGTCAAAAATATTTACATTACAGACATTGGCAAATGCTGTAAGACAAGCTCTCCTTCCTTGTCTCCCCCAAGTACCAATTGTTTAACATTTACTAGCATACCACTTCCTGTCACACAAAATAGGAAGCATCCGCCTGAGCAAAGATTGGAGAGTTATGGGATTGGGAGGGATGAAAAGAGATATCTGCAGTAAGCAAAAATACACACACACACACACAAACACACATATGTATATCTCTTTCCCGAAGATACTATCTGACATAGCAGATTAATTTTAATTACTCACTAATGATATGCTCTACTTTCCAAGGTAAAGATTCATAATAGCCTTTGCTGTGGGTCAAATGTATCCCCCAAAAGTTCACGTACTGAAAACTTAACCTCCATTGAAACAGTGCTCAGAGAGTGTGAAAATCAATTACTGTATTTGAAAGGTGGGGTTTTTAAGAGGTGATTAGATTGTTAGGACCATGCCTATGGTGCATGGATCAATCCATTCATGGAGAGATGGGTTGATGGTTTAATGGGTGGCCATAGGCATGGTTCCATAAGGAGAGTGAGTGAGAAGCTTAGATCTCTTGCTCAGCCCATTCTTGCCATGTGACATCCTGCATCTCTGTGGAGTCACCACCAAGAAAGAGTCCTTCACCAGATGCACTCTCTGGAGTTTGGACTTCCCATGCTCTGAAGCTGTAAGAAGTAAATTTTATTTCTTTATAAATTACCCCGTTTCACGTATTCTGTTATAAGCAATAGAAATGGACTCATACAGCTTCTGATGTCATCATTATCATCATCACAATCAGCATCATTGCTAATCATCATAACAAATATATATTGCAGGACAATTATTACCCTTATTCTGGAGATCATTAATCTGAAACACAGAGAATTTAATTCACTTACCCAGAGTCAGGAAGCTAGGAGATGGCACAACTTGGCATTTTAGCTAAGGATTGTGCCTTCAAAAGTAATCCTGCTGTCAAGGTAGATAGGCTTCTATTGGTCCAGTTGTCCCACCTTCAACACTGAGGCTTCATTTCCATACTAAGAGTTAAAGTATTTCTTTTTCCTTTGTATTTATTATATATTTCTCAAAAGGATTTGACTGGCATTTCTCCCCCGCAGGCCATCCGTGCCTGAACTCCATCACATTTCACTTTAGGCCGTTTAGATTTTCCCAGTCCAAGATAGGAAGTTAGCTCCTTCTTGATATGAATAAGCTACTTTGTATCTTTTGACAATTTTTATATTCAGGAAAAAAAATGAAGCAGGAATACTACTATGTATCTATCCCCAGGAAAAAAAATGAAGCAGGAATACTACTATGTATCTATCCCCAAAATAAATACTTAATACTTTAGTTGTTTAAAACATTTTTCTTATTGGAAAGTGTTTTTTAAAAAAGTATGCCTAAATAAAGCCTGTAAGCAAATAAAAGTGAAATAATGAGAGCATCCATCAAGAATTACCCTGGAAACAAGTCTTCATTATTTTTCCTGTCACTCCTCATGCCAGAAGTTTCTTCAAATTTGGATTACAGTCCTAAGGAAACATGACAGATACCATCATCACAAATCAAATAAGTGAAAAGATCAATTTATTTACTGCACAAAATTGTATAAACAAGTAATCTTAATAGCACTTTTCCTGCAACCCACTGCCAGTATATTGTGAGCTGAAATGAAAATAGATTACAGAATCTCTAAAATTAAAAATGGATCTGTATAGATATTTCCCAAGACAGTCTCCTGTCATGGAGTATCTAATCATCCCTCACCCATCTTCTATTGCTTTTGATGCAAAAGAACATTATCTCAAAACAACTAATCGGTATTATCATAATCTTCTAAAATTTTATCTCTGACTATTGACACTTGAAAACACATCTTTGGGGCCGGCCCGGTGGCGCACTGGACAAGTGCACCGCTTGGGAAGTGCGGCGGCGCTCCCGCTGAGGGTTCGGATCCCACATACAGACCGGTTCCCGCTCACTGGCTGAGCGAGGCGCGGGAGCAACACCGAGGGATGCAATCCCGTTGCCGGTCCCCTGTCCGGTGCGGGGGCAACACTGAGGGTTGTGATCCGTTGCCGGACACAGAAAAAGACAAAAAAACAAAAAAACAAAAAAAAAAAAGAAAAGAAAACACATCTTTGGCCAACAGGATTCATAATTGCTTTTTATTCTTATTTTAATTTTTTTATTTTTCAGTTTATTCAGCCGGTAAAATATTTATGATGTGTTTCAGGAAAAGATCCCATAAATCTAACTGTTCCTTGAAAACCAATGCCATTTCATATTAACATACAAAATTGGCAATAACATTGAAATATCATAGTATCTATTTTATGCATCTCCATATTTACATGAATTCAGATAATCAGTGCCATCAGTAACATTTATTTTAACATATGTATTACATACCTGTAAGTATGTTTTCCAGCACACCAAGTATCCAGAAGTTTGTGAAGTAAAGTTTTAAACCTACCCCATTAATCTTAAAGATACATATTTATATCACTCACAACAGGGAAAGTTACATCTAAAAACAATTTAGAGAGGGAAAAGGATAATTTCTGATGTAAATGTAATATTTTATACAAAGAGTAAATATCTTTATCTTTGTTCTTTCAGAAATATCTGTCCAAAGCCTATGAATTAGAATTTCTTTATTCACCAAACTCTGTATTAGATTGTTCTTATTACAAGAGAACTATAATTTTGTTATACCACATATTATAAATAGTACCTCTACATATAAATTACAGAGTACAAATATGTGTGTGTGTGTGTCTATACACACACACACACTCAGACACATAGTGTGTGAGTGTATGTGTGTGTGTGAGTACAAGTGTATGTATGAGTGTGTATATATACACACACGTACAAGGGGAGAGAGAAAGAAGAAAAGAGAAAGTCAGAGCAAGAGTCTTATAAATAATACTATTAAGAAGCAATGTATTGAACACATCTTATGTACTAGGTACAGTACTAATCACTTTCCAAGTCCTAGCTCCTGTAATGTTCCTCAGAACTTTGAAGTGGATATTTTTCCAAACTGGGAAATAGAGTTAATCCAGCTTCCCAGAGGTCTGTTTTGTAGATGATCATTCCAAAAATGAAATTAGAAAACATACATTAAGGACCAGTCATAATTCTCACAAGCTACTAGATGAACCAAATATTAGCCTGCCGCTTTTCTACAGTATTTTCACTTATAAAATAAAAATTATAAATAAAATTGTTTTGATGGTTAAATGTTACTTCAAATTGTACCTCATATAAAAAATGTCTCCCTTGTTTCTTTATGAATGAAACTACATTAACCTATCCCAAAATAAGTTTTGTTCAGTTTCACTTTGGGTAAATATATTTGTGCCTATCTATTTCCCTTATTGGTGTTCATTATAAAACCAGAGCTGCATTTTCATGCTTGCCATGGGTGTGTGTAGGGATACGGGGGTAGTAATACATTTCCTTTACACTGAAAACCACTAGGAAAATGTACAAATAATAGTATTTATTACTGACTAGAATCATATTTGCTCAGTTTTGAGAAGTGACATAACCAAAGAATTAAAAAGTTATTTTGGCCACATCTCCCAAACCATATTAAAAGCAAACAACAACAACAACAACAAAAAAAAAAAAAAAAAAAAAAAAAAAAAACAGGCCAACTTTAGGTTCATTCCTCATGCAATGACTGAAAAAAGAAATAGAAAGCAGTGTTTAATGTATTGACAACCAGGTGATTCTGTGTGTGTGTTTAATGTGCTTGAGAGTGACTAAGACGGGAAAAGAAATACTATTGACACAAGATATATGTAATGCATATAATGCATATGCACGAGCACACACACACACACACACACACACACACTGTAATTCTACAGAAGTAACACATCACCTCCAATGATACTTAAACTTCCTTTTGTTATTTTCTTATCGCCAATAGCTCCTTTCATTTGCTAAAATTCCAGAAACAATATTGTCATCATGTATTATATCATTTGCTCGTCATTTTTGCATCATGGGCCATAGATTAAATGTTTCTTTTTTACATTTGAGCAAGAAGCATTTAGTAACAGATCTTAGATTGTCTTTCCATGATAGTTTTGTAAGCTACTTAATTTGTAGAGTATATTTTTCTCAAAATGTTTCCTAATTATATATCATTTTCTTTGGACTTGCTACTTACTGCTTGTTGTTATTTTAAATGTAACAGAAAGGATTATTCTCAACATGAAATATTGCTTAGTCTGTTTACTTTGAACCATACATTTTTTAATTAAATATTTATCTCTTACTGCAATAGTCATGATTTAGATAAATTTTATTTTGTTTGGTTGGTTTTAAGTTTCCCAATCCACATCATGCATCTTGCTGGTCAGTCTCCCATACCACACCCAAAACACTAATACAAATAGGCTCTAGATTTAACTGGCATTCTTTCTGCCAGTCCCAACCAGTGGAGTGCAAAATCACACAATCAGAATAACACCCAGGACTGGAAGGAGGAGTCAAAAGAGTTAAGTTTCTCTGATTGTATGATGAAGGGGCTTCTGAGAAGACAAACCAAGGTAACAAGCACTGCCCTCCAGAAAGCAATTTGTTCATAACTGATCTGCTGCTAATAGAATTGAAAACAGACAAACTTTTAGTCTTTTTCATCTTATTTGATGAACTGAAAACTTATTGACAAACCTGGGGAGAAGTAATTGATGTAATTCTACAAGAGCATTTCCCAATGTTCATGGAAAAATTGAATTTAAAGATAATATGAATCTTTCCACGAGCTTTTTGAGGACCTCTCATATAATCCAAATGCTTAATAGGGTTCAAGATTGTTTAGATGGGTGCTCCTTAAAGTATGGTCCTCAGACCAGCAGTTTAGGTCATTGTCTGAAAACTTGTTAAAAATGTAAACTATCAAGCCTCACTTGAGACCAAACGAATCAAAATCTTTGGAGGGAGGGTCCTTGAATCTTTGTTGTAACAAGATGTCTAGGTGAATTCTTGTGCACACTTAAGTTTGCAAAAGCATTCTTGTGGAGCAGTGGTTCTTAAACTGTAGTTCTTTGGCTAGTAGCAACAGACTTACTGATGCTGGAAACTGAATTTGTTAGAAATGGCAATTCCCAGACTTCACCCCAGATAAGACAAATCATAAACTCTTGGATGGGACCCGCAATCTGCATTTTAACAAGCCCTTCAGGCAATTCTGGTACATGGTAAAATTTGAGAATCTCTGGTAGAGAAGTATATTTTACATTCTTTAGTGTATAGTGGAATCACCCGAGGAGCTAGTTTAAATTGTATTTGCTCCTCCCCAGAGATTCTGAGTCATTATATTTAAGGGTGTGGCCAGGGAATCTGCATTTTGATAAGCTTTCAGGTGATTCTTGGTTGTCCTCAGACTGAGCCTGCATTATTAATATTAAAGAACAGACTAAACTTCTCTAGGAGAAATTAAAGTTTATTAGGTAATGTTTATTTTTTAAAAAAAGTTTTCAAGTATCTGAATTAGATTAATTATTCCACATTCTTCTCATTTTCCCAAATTCAATCCTTGAAGCCCAGAAGAGATAACCCCCAGCTGGGACATTAGTATTACAGATGCTGGGAATAATGCTGTAGATATAGCTTTTAACCTCATTCATGACACCAGGAATATAGTCATAGCATTATGTGTATACTAGTTTCAGTGCCTCCAGGAGAAAATACAATTTCTGCCTCATCAAGTTTTATTGATAAAACGCAGATGTAGTTATATTATTCATATGACTTTCTGAATTTGTATTTTTGTCTTTTCCAACTTTTTCTTTAACATAATCTTTACGTTCTCACAGGATAAGTAATCATTTGAGATGCATTTAAATGTGCAAAGATTGGATTTTTAAAACTTATTTTCAGCATGTGATAGAAAAATAGAAAATAACAACAATAAAAAGTCTTGTCTCTGATGGTTACTTGAAGAAGACTCATCCACCTTTTTCCACAGTGGTAGAAGGAGCATCAACCATACTGTATCATTGGCCCATCCCAAGTTACCCATATGGATAGAACTTTAAAAATTCAATCCCTGGGCTGGCCCGGTGGTGCACTGGAAAGTGTGCCGCTTGAGAGTGCGGCGGCGCTCCCGCTGAGGGTTCGGATCCCATGTGGAGACCGGTTCCCGCTCACTGGCTGAGCGCAGTGCAGGCGCAACACCGAGGGTTGCGATCCCGTTACCGGTCAGTAAAAAAGACAAAAAGGAGAAAAAAAAAAATTCAATCCCTGCAAGATGACTTCAGAAACAACCTTAGGTGCTCTATTCATACCTACAGAACAGGAGTGTCTGCCAATAATTAAAGAATTCAGAAGCACTAAAAATCAAATAAAAAGAAGACAGATATGAGTTGATTTCTGTGAAGGTTGGAAATATGAGTCCAATGCAAATATATTATTTCTTTCCTTCATTGAGCAGTTCCATATTCAACTGTCAAAGTTTTTTTCGAGGGTCAACCTTTAAACATTAACCTGAAAGACACATTTAATATAAATGTGTCTTAATCATATACACCATACTGATTAACTGCATGTTCACCAACTATATGTTTTCAAGTTCATGGATTCATTTCTATGCATTGGCTCTCACACTTCTCTTTGATCATAGTTACTGAGAGGGAAAACCACAGGTCAGAAATGCTAGAGCTGAAGCTTGTACACCAAGTGATTAGACTGGATAAATTAATTAACTAATTTGTAAATAGTAATTGAATGCCATTTATGGCAGAAATCTTGCTTGTTCATGGCAACACAAGATTGTAGAATTTCTGTCCATAGTCAGTTGATATTTGGACTTGATTATTGACTTCTACGATCATCCTCAATTCTTTTTTTTTTAAATCAAACTTAATTCTCTGTCAGCAGCTTATATAAACTTAGCATACTCATACAATCTTCATGAGGCCAAATTACATTTGATAGCATCTAAATTCACTTTCCAAGTATATCTTTAAAGTCATAGGTTCCTTAAAGCCAGTGAAGTCTTTAGAGTTCATCTAATTAATATTCATACTTAACATAAGTAATTATTTTATGAAATTCCAGAGAAAACACATCATTCACCCAAATAGCAGACAGTTGTCCAAAGTAAGATACAATGGTTATATTTATTTCCAGTTCAATGGATTTTCGATTTTATAGACCACTTTAAAAATAAAACCTTATAGATATCTGTTTTTCAGTCATGTTGCTGTGAGTCATGACTCACCATTTTTCTTGTTGCTAGGTATTTACTAAATTTACTTTGCTATCAATTACCAGTAAAATTCATGTTTGCAAGAAATAATTGTCAATGTCAGCTATATTTGAATATTTCAAGAATCAAGTGTCCATATATGTGAAACTCCGAGCTTGTATTTTCTAATTTTTTATGCATCCACTTCTCTATCTTTGTACCCACATTATACTGACCTAATTATTGTATCACCATAAATACTCTAAAAACCACCATTTCTTTTTCATTCTTAATATTCAGTAGTTTAAGTCCTCCTAATTTGCTTTCTTGTTTGCCTTTTATTCTTACATGTATATAAATAACTGATCAAAAAAATCTATTTAGATTTGATGGTGATTGTAATTTTGAGACTACTGGATTTTTATAAGACAAATTCAAAAAGAAGGACAAGTATCTTTTCATTTATTTATTTCATTTTGGTAAAATATACATAACATAAAATTTGCTATTTTACTAATTTTTAAGCATACAGTTCTGTGGCATTAAGAAATCTACAGTGGTGTGCAACTATTACAATCCACACATTTATTCTTTAAAAACTTTTTTTTTATATATTCTTGATATCAATCCTTCGTCAGATGTATATTTTGCTAATATTTTCTCCCACTCTCTTGGTTGTCTTTTCACTCTATTTATTTTTTCTTTTACTGTCCAGAAACATTTTAGTTTGACATAATCTATTTGTTTATTTTTCCTTTGGTTGCCTGTACTTTGGGGGTTATATTCACGAAGTCTGTACCCTTTCCTACTTCCTGGAGTGTTTCCTCTAAGGAGTTTTATTGTGTCAGGATGTATATTTAATTCTTTAATCCATTTTGAGTTGATTTTGGTATATGGTGAGAAGTACAGATCTAGTTTCACTCTCCTACATATGAATATCCAGTTTTCTCAGCACCATTAACTGAAAAGACAGTATCTTCCGCAGTGTGGAGACTTGGTGACTTTGTCAAAGATCAGATGGCTGTTGGTATATGGGTTGATTTCCGGGTTCTCTATTCTATTTCATTGATCTGTGTGTCTGTTTTTATGCCAGTACCATGCTTTTTTGATTGTAGCTTTGTAGTATAGTTTAAAGCCAGGTAGTGTTATGCCTCCAGCTTTATTTATTTATTTTTTTTTTTGCTCCAGATGGCTTTGGCCATGTGTGGTCTTTTGTAATTCCATTTAAATATCTGGATATATATTTTTTTCCATTTCTGAGAAAAATATCATTGGAATTTTGATGGAGATTGCATTAAATCTGTAGATC
This sequence comes from Galeopterus variegatus, assembly GCF_000696425.1. Taxonomy (NCBI): domain Eukaryota; kingdom Metazoa; phylum Chordata; class Mammalia; order Dermoptera; family Cynocephalidae; genus Galeopterus; species Galeopterus variegatus. The sequence continues at coordinate 137,121 of NW_007732793.1, forward strand.
ACTTTGGGTCATATGGACATTTTCACAATGTTAATTCTTCTGTTCCAAGAGCATGGGATACCTTTCCATCTTCTTGTGTCCTTTTTAATTTCTCTCAACAGTGGTTTGTAATTCTCATTGTAGATATTTTTCACATACTTGGTTAACTATATTCCTAAGTATTTTATTTTTTTGGTGGCTAGTGTAAATGTGCTAGCTTTCTTGATTTCTTTTTCTGTATGTACACTGTTGGAGTATAGAAATGCTACTGATTTTTGTGTGTTGTACTCAAACAACTTTACAGCAAAAAAAAAAATACCACAACTAGAAAATGGGCAAAGGAACTGAATAGGCATTTCTCAAAGGAATATATACAAATGGCCAACAGACACATGAAAAAATGTTCAACATCACTCAGCATTTGGGAAATGCAAATCAAAACCAATTTTAGATACCATCTCACTCCAGTTAGGAGGGCTAATATCCAAAAGACTGAGAATGATAAATGTTGGTGAGATTGCAGAGAAAAAGAAACTCTCATACACTGTTGGTGGCACTGCAAAATGGTGTGGCCTTTATGGAAAATGGCATGGAGGTTCTTCAAACAATTACAGATAGATCTACCATATGACCCAGCTCTTAAATTGCTGGGAATATACCCAGAGGAATAGAAATTATCATTCTGAAAGGATACCTGTGCTCCCAATATTGCAGCCCTATTTACAATAGCCAAGATTTGGAAAGAGCCAAAATGTTCATCATCAGTTCAGTGGATAAGGAAACTGTGGTACATCTACACAATGGTATACTACTCTGCTATAAAAAAGAATGAAATACTACCATTTGCAACTACATGGACTTACAGGAAATTATATTACGTGAAACAAGTCAGGCACAGAAAGAGAAATACCACATGTTCTCACTTATTTGCGGGAGCTAAAAATAAGAAAGAAATATACAAACAAATGAAGGGTGGGGGGAAGAAGACACAGCAATCACAACAATTCCTTGAACTTGTTAAGACAAGTGAACAGGTATGATGTAGTGGGGGGGAGAGAAGGAGGGGGAAAAGAGGAACAGGTAAAGGGACATGAAAATCAACTACAATGTATATTGAGAAGTTAAAATAAAAATATATTTTTTTTCTTAATAATGTTTTATTTGTTTACTTTTTACCTGAAGGTCTTGCTTGCTTTTGATAGATATATTCTTAGTTAATATTTTGATTGCAGTGTTGCCTATTTCTGTTGCTTATAACAAAATACCCAGAACTGGATAATTTGTAAGAAAATGAAATTTATTGTTTACCATTTTGGAAGCTGGGAGATCCAAAGTCTGGGGAACACATCTGGTGGTGGTGACAGTGACCCAAGGGTCTCACATGTCAGAAATGGCAGAGCAGAGAGAGAATCTCACTCCTCTCCTTTTAAAACCCTCAGAACCATACCCATGACCACGCTTATCAATCCATTCACTTTGGAATGGTCCTACAATCTAATCATCGCTTCAAGGCCGCACTTTGCAATTACCATAAAGGACTTCCCATCCTCTTCACAGTCACAGTGGGGAGCAAGCCTCCAACACATTAAACTTTAGGGGGACAAAATTCAATCCATAATAAATGCTGTTTTAAATTCTATTTTTAAATTTTATTTTCAAATTGTTGTTGACTGACCTTCCATCAACCTCATTAAATTCACTTATTAATTCTAATAATTTAACTACAGCTTCTTTTGAATTTTTTTTTTTTTTTGTCTTTTTTTTTTCTTTTTTCGTGACCGGCAACGGACCGCAACCCTCAGTGTTGCGCCCGTACCGGACCGGGACCGGCTACGGGATCGCAACCCTCGGCATTGCCCCCGCTCCCCGCCCAGCCCGTGAGCGGCCGGTCTGTATGTGGGATCCGAACCCTCGGCGGGAGCGCCACCGTGCTTCCCAAGCGGTGCACTGTAGCAGTGCGCCACCGGGCCGGCCCCGTTCTTTTGAATTTTTTTTTTTTTTTCTTTTTTCGTGACCGGCAACGGACCGCAACCCTCAGTGTTGCGCCCGTACCGGACCGGGACCGGCTACGGGATCGCAACCCTCGGCATTGCCCCCGCTCCCCGCCCAGCCCGTGAGCGGCCGGTCTGTATGTGGGATCCGAACCCTCGGCGGGAGCGCCACCGTGCTTCCCAAGCGGTGCACTGTAGCAGTGCGCCACCGGGCCGGCCCCGTTCTTTTGAATTTTTGAATGCACATAATCATGTTATTATCTGAGAACGTGAAGGTTTTATTAATCTATTTCCACTTTTTGATTTCTTTAATTTTACCACCTTTCAAATAAATAGAATTTTTTAAAAAGCACAATAGCAAGCACTGGCAAGTGGATTAGTCCATTTCTGTTGCTTATAACAAAATATACAGAACTGGGTATTTTATAAAGAAAATAAAATTTATTGCCTACATTTTCTGTGGCTGAGAAATCCACAGTCCAAGGAACACATCTGGTGGTGGTGGCAGTGACCCCTCACAATGCAAGACGGTGGAAGCAGAGAGAGAGAGAGAAAGAGAGAGATTCTTCAGGCTCCCCTCTTAAAGTCCTCAGAACCACACCCAGGACCACCATTTTTAATCCATTCACTACAGCTTGGTCCTACAATCTAATCACCTTTTCAAGGCTCTACCTTTCAATTATCATAAAAGGTTTTCCTACCCTCTTAGCAGTGACAGTGTGGGCCAAGTTTCTAATACATAAAACTTGTGGGACAAAATTCAAGCTTCAGTAAGTTTGGGGGGACACGATTCAATACACTACATTCTGCCCCTGGTGGCCCAAAACTCATGTTCTATTGACATGAAGATACATTCATTTAATCCCCAAAGTCTTAATTTGTTTCAACTCAAAAGTCCAAAGTTTAAAGTCTCATCTTTAAAATCAATACAAGTTATCTACTTCCAAGAAACAATGGTAGGACAAACATACGGTACATATTCCCACTCCAAAAAGGAGACATAGGCCAAAAGAGAGGTGTAACAGGTCCCAAACAAGCCCTAAACCCAGCAGGGCAGGTATTAAATCCCAAGTTGGCAAATAAGTACTTTGACGCCATGTTCCACCTCCTCTGCAAACTGATGTCGGGGTTGGGTCCCCAAGTACTTGGGCAGCTCCACTTCTATGGCTTTCCTGGTCTCAGGTGATGCTTTAGCTCTTGCAGGCTGGCATTGCACACTTGTAACACTATAATTCTGGGGTCTTCATGGCGGTCCCACTCCTATGGCTCTACTAGGCATGCCACTGATGGGGTTTCTCTGCTGCATCTCTGACCCCACATTTCCACTAGTCATTGCTCTAGCAAAGGCTCTATGTGGTGAATGTGCCCCTGTGACAGATCTCTTACTGGGTCCCTAGGCTTTTCCATACATCCTTTGAAATTGGGATGGAGGCTCCTAAGCCTCCACAGCTCTGGCATTCTGCAATCCTACAGACCTAACACCATGTGGATGCATCCAAGACTTCCTGCTTGTATTTTCCAAAGCTGCAGGTACAGCCACACCTGGGACCAACTTAGCCAAAGTTGGAGCAGCCAAATCAGCTGGGGTGCTGGTGCTAGAAGCATTTCCCAAGGTGGCCCTGAGCAGTGAGCCTGTGGAGGGGACCTCAGGCCTGTTCTCCAAGACCATTTTGTCTCCCTAGGTCTTTGGGCCTGATATGGAAGGGTTGGTCCCAGAGGCTTCTGCAATGCCTTCAGGGCCTTTTTCCCCTTCTGTTGATAATCCTATTCTTTGTGTTAATCTTCTTAGTACCAGTGAATTTTTATTTTGAAAATGCTGTCTGCTTCTGTACCACATGGATAAGCTGCAAATTTTCCAAATCTTTACACTCTGCTTCCCTTTTAAATCCTGGCTTTATGCTGTGCCTTTTCCACCATAACTCAGTGTAGGCTGTTACAAGTAGCCATGCAGTTTCCTTAATGCTTTGCTGCTTAGAAATTTCTTCTGCCAAATACTCTGTTTCACAACTCCTAAGTTCCAACTTTCACAAAGTTATAGGTCATGGACAGAATGCAGTCAAGTTTCTTGCCAGTTCACAGCAAAGGTGATCATTGCCCCAGTTTCCAATAAACTCCTTT
>NW_007732794.1:0-9854 GCF_000696425.1 Galeopterus variegatus
GGGGGGGGGGGGGGGGGGGCTCTAGACAGATATTTGGACTTTTCCCCCTCAGACCCTGAGATAGAAATCGGTCTTCCTGTCCTAGGGGCAGCTGCAGGCACCACCGTAAAGGGCTGGTCAGAAGCCAAAGCAAATTAAAGCAAGTGAAAGCCATCCTGTCCTGTAGCAACAGCCACCTGTCCCAACCAGCACCAAAAACATACCGGCAAGGGCTTCCCCTCTGTCCAGAGGGCTTTCTTTAGCAGATACCACCGGTCGCCCACTCAGTATCTGTTCTCTTGTCTTCACCCTGCAGAAGACCTTCACACCCAAGCTCCCTGCAGCTGGGCAGATTCGACTGACACGGCTTCTGTCCTTCCAGTTCCCCTTCATCCTGGGAGGATTTTAGACAGAATGACTTGAGATATGGGAGCCAATGTAGACTTTCCAAGCGAGAAGTCCACTGGATAAAATAGACCCTCCAAGTCGCATTCTTTTATCTACCTGGAATTTGTTTTTATAGATAACACTAGATATGAGTCCTCTCTAATTTTCTTCCAGATGGACAGCCTGTTGCACTCACATTATGTATTAAAGCATTCTTCCTCCACTGAGTTGAAATACCGCATTTTCATATATAAAACTCTCACACGGAATGGATCTATTTCTGAATCGTTCGTCTGTATTCCGCACTATGGAGCTACCCCTATGCCTGTATCATAGTGATTTGCTATGGTGGCTGTTTAGTGTTTAAAGATGTAGCAAAGCAGGAACCTCCTCGCTATGCTTCTTTTTATACTTTTACTGACTGTTCACAGGCATTTTTCCTCCATATGAAATTTAAGATCATCCTAATCAACTACCCCCCAGCAGCTCTAACTGGAATGGCATTCATATATTAAATCTGACGTAACTGATTTTGTATGGCATTAAGTCTTCCCATCTTAGAACATAAGTTTTCCATTTCTTCAGAAGTTGGTTTATACCCTTCCGTTTGATACTACCATTTATGTCTTATAGGTTCTGTACTTTCTTATTCATAATTTAAATTTGTTGTTGGCGTTATAAATGGAATGTTTTCTTATTTCCATTTCTAGTTTTTTATTTTTACAATTAAAAAAAGCTTGTTTCCAACATGACCAAATTCTCTTAATCTAGAAATGTTTAGAACTAAACTTTCCTTGTGTTTCTAGGTATAAAATCATATGACCAGTTTAGCCTTTTTTTCTCCAATGCTTATATGTATTATTTTGTCTCTTAGTACATTCACCAGAACCTCCAAAACAATACTAAACAGTGAAACGGTTGCCAACACTCCCGGTTGCTGAATTTCATTGACCGACCTTTAACATTTCAGTACTTAGAATGACATTTCCTCTTTTGTTTTCAAAAATAGTCTTTATCATATTTCAATAGCTTTCCTTTATTGCCATTTTGAGTTTTTAAGTAGAAATAACTGCTGGGGGTTTCAGTTTTGTTTTTTTAATCAAATGCTCTTTCAGCACTGATTGCTCTGTTCATGCAATTTTTTTCTTTATTTGTTGGTATGAGAAATTATATTGATAAATTTCTTGATATCTAAGCACTCTTGCCTTTCTTTCTTGGTTACAATGTACCATTCATTTGATATTTTGCTGTATTCTTTTTGCTAATACATGTTTTTCATCTTTAATTTTTGTAGCTATATCCATAAGTAGTGTTGGTCTATTTTTGTTTACTATTTGTTCAACAGCCAGGTTTGATATGGCTCATTAAATAAATTTGGGAGATTTCCATCTTTTTTCTGTGATCCTTTGTAGTGTTCTATGATCTGGAATAACACTGGCATTATTTGTTCTTAAAAGATTATCCAGCTGTGAAATCATCTGATCCTGGTGTCTTTTACACTGGTACATCTTTAAATGCCTTTCCAGTTTCTTCTACAGTAATTGTTCTATTCAAATTTCCCTCCGTCTTCTTGGGTCATTTTTGAGAATTTTATTTGCCTGGAAATCATCGTTTTTCTCTAGCTCAGGTCAGCAAACAGTGGCCCATGGGCCAAGTGTGAGTCCATCACCTGTTTTTCTTCAGTCATTGAACTAAGAATGATTTATACATTTTTAGATGGTTAAATTTTAAATGGTTACTTAAATGCCTACACAATATTTTTTGTTTTACCTCTTGGTTCACAAAGCCTAAAACATTTACCACCTGGCCCACTATAGAAAAGGTTTGCTAACCTATGTTCCTTGACTTTCAAGTAGATTGCCAATGAGTCACATGTAATCTCTTATTGTTTTAACCTCTGCATTATCAGTAGCCCTATCTCTTTTCTTACTCCTAGTCTTGTGTATTTTTGTTCTCAAACTTTTTTTCTTAACCAGGTTCACAAACAGTTTATGTACTTGTACACATTATTAACCTTTCCAAAAAACTAGTCTTTGTATTTAGTTGTACATTCTACTCTTTCCATTTTCTATTTTATTATTTTTAGCTCCTGGCTGCATTGCCACATTTCATCATTATTTTGGATACCTCTTAGAAAAACAAAACCCTTTCACATAATCTGGAACATAAGTCTTTCTTATCACTTAGAGTGCTTGTTTTGTACTTATTGGAAGAGATTTTTTAGATTTATTTAGGCATAAATTTTAATCCTATTTTTCTTGAGCAACCATAAAAGGAAAATATAAAATTGCTTAAGGTATCTGTAAAATGCTTTCTCATTGAGAGTTCAATCTTTTAAATTGATCTTCAGTGTTCATATTTTGCCACACAATATCATCCTCCGCGCATTGGTTAAAAGAGTGTTCCACTGCTGTTTCCAAGATTTTCTTCCAAACTGTTGACACTATAAGTTTTGGTGCCAGTTATCTCTCACTTAGAACTGTCATTCAAAATATTTCAGACATCAATCAGTACTCATATCCCTTCCTCAAATAGTGCTTAAGTGATTTTTGAACTGATATGCTAAGGAATTTCAACTGTGCCACCAGGGAAAACAGTCAAGTTCTCACAGGCACAAGCAATAACAGGGAGGTCACACTGCTATGTGGTCAGCAGAAAGTGAGGACACATCCTGACTTCAGAGATGGCAAAATAAGAAACAAAGAGGATCTCGAATTGATGAAATATGATTACCCTCACTTCCTGGTTTATTTTGGTTTATTTTATATTTTTTGCTATTTTTCTAAGACAGGAAATATGTTTAGTTTTAGTCTTTCTCCTATCATAATGAAGATATTTAAGGCTATTAATTTTTCCATGAAAACAGCTTTTGCCATGACTATTAAGGTTTTCATATAAAGTATTTTTCCATTGCTTTTAAATAGACTGTAAATTCAGTTTTGATTTCCAGTTGTACCAAGTGTTATCTCTTTATCCTTATTCTCCATGTAGTGATGTTTTAATTACTTTTCAGTATTTTTTTATAATTATATTGGATTGTGACCATACAATTTTCCTCGTAAAATCTCTAACTTTAAAATTTGATTAAGACGTCTTTTGTAGCAATATATATAGCTAGTATTATAAATTCTTAGGAACATACAAAAATATATAATACTTATTCAAAGAAAATTAAAATAAATTAAAACAAAATTCACTAAGAATTAAAATCAATTTGATAATTGTTTTGTGCAATTCCTTTTTGTCTTTACTTGTTTTTCTACTAGTTATGGAAAGCTAGAAAAATTTAAAGATTTCAAGAAGCTCAGAGTTTCTGAAGATATAGAAACTTAAGCAGAGCTGGGGAGTGACACTCTTTTCTAACCACATGGTCAAGCACAGGTAAACCTGCAGCCTTAGCGTTAGAGGTCAGAATGGTGGCCACTGCTGTGGGATCATGACCGAAAAGGGGCGTGAAAGGAGCTTCTGGGATTCCAGTAACACTCTGGTTTTTTGACTCATGTGGTGGTTATATGAGCATGTTGAGTTTGTGAAGATTCTATGATTTTTGTATATTTCTCTCTATATATGTTTTTCTTCTTTTTTAAGTCGTTTTATTGCATCCACAAAGTAGAGTTTTGGGGAGGTTTTTTTATGTCATTCCTTCTCTCTTTCCCTATTCCCTGTTTGCTCCAACAAGTGTTGATCTAAAAGAAATATTGATTCCACCCTTAGAACGTGGTTTGGGAAAACTGCTTCTTGTTTCTGCTCCTTCTTTTCTTCGTTATTCTTTTCCCATATATCAGTCAGGATGGTTTAACCTACAGTTTAACCCAACATTTCTGTCGTTTCCCTCACTCACACAAAGCCCCATACAGGTCAGGAGAAATTCCTCTCTTGTGTATCTGCTCCATCTAGAAAGCACAACCTTTAAGGGTCACGGTAGCCAAGGAAGAGGAGCCTGGAAGGGCCACCCAAGAGGCTTTTAAGTGCCAGGCCTGTAGCTTACACCACTTCTGCCCTCGTCCGATGGCCAGAACACAGTCACATAACCCCAAACCCACTACAAGAGTGCTGGGAAAAGGTGCTGACATTTTACCTCTGGCCACCTGCCTTAGTGGCCTAGAAGCGCACATTTCAGGTCTTGACCCTGCAGTCCTCTCAGCTGTATAAGATACCTCTTAATCCTTCAAACCAGATCTTGAGCTCATCAAACTGGTGTCTTGATCCCTTGTCCTTCATCATAAATTCAAAGGATTGTATGTAACAATTTTGGTTTACCAAGAAAGCAAAAAGATTCCAGCGCTTATTTCTAGGTAGGTTTGGGAGCAGGGAGTAGAGTTTTACTATCTATTTACTTATTTTTTTTAACATCTCTAATTTTACTTGGGCACTCCTTAGCACTTGTCCAATTTTAGCTTTGATATCTCATATAACCAATATATTAAAAGAATCAAACTTGTGTTATTATCAACAAATGCTTTGATCATTTTCTCCTTCTACCCATTCAAACCCATTTTATGGGCTAATTTTTCCCCTGCCCACTGGATGAAATTTAATTTAAAGCAAGTCTCATGGTTTTTATGGTTGTTCATCATTAACTTAAAAAGTATTCCAGCTACTTGCAGTCATGAAATCAGTCTCAGTTCAATAATCAAAATATCTAATCTTGTGTAATAGTTAAAAGACTCAACTTCGTTTAGAATTAAATCTTCCTGTCCCACAGATCAAATGTGCTTTTAGAAGGAAGTAGGTGTGGTCAATTCTTTTTCTTTTTTTTTTTTTTTTTTTGTCTTTTTTTCGTGTCCGGCAACGAATCGCAACCCTCAATGTCGCCCCCGTACCGGACCGGGACCGGCAACGGGATCGCAACCCTTGGTGTTGCTCCCACACCTCGCTCAGCCAGTGAGCGGGAACCGGTCTGTATGTGGGATCCGAACCCTCGGCGGGAGCACCGCCGCACTTCCCAAGCGGCGCACTGTAGCAGTGTGCCACCAGGCCGGCCCCTGGTCAATTCTTTTTCTATTTATTCATCTTGAGCTTCTATTCTCCTCGTCTGTTCTCTAGGCTGCATCTACCTGCTCTAGGCTTAGAAAGCAGGGAGAAGTAAGGAACAGAAATGTTCTTACTAGACAGATACTGTCATGTGTTGGTATGCTCTGAAGGTTAACCCTGCTAAGCCTGGAATAAGCCTGAGCTGTTAAAAAAGAATAGTACCAGCATGGCACTTACTTCTGGTCAAGGCATGATCAGTGGTGCCATTTTAAAACCATGTCTCCAGGAAGCTTCGGGGTGCTTTTTACCAGATTGTCAGCATTATTTATTGATAGCAGTACAATTGGTTATTTGAAACTGGTCTTGGCGAGACCCCCTGAAATGCTCTGGCATTGGAACTGGTTGCATAGCAAAAATATACTTACATGACCAGCGGGATATGAGAAATCCTGGCTGAAAGTCCATTTTGGGTTCCCTGGTTCCCAGGTTTTCTGTGAACATATCAGTGGTTCCTGACCTGAGAGAACAAGTGCACCACCATGACGGTGCAGAGGGAAGACTGGTGGCACTTGCACATGGTCTCTCTAGAACCCTTTCTCTGAGGCAGCCTTTGGCTGGGATGCATATCCTTGCTTTAATGCTGATTCTATATTTTATCCTTTTTTTGCAATAAAATGTAGATCTGTATGCATTGTCATTTGTGGTCCTGTGAGTCTTCTCTAACAGTTGAGCCCCAGCTGCCACTGGTAGTGTGATTGGCATCAGTGCTTTCTAGAATTGACAGGTGCATACAACTGACTTTGTTTTGAGGGGCACATTGGTGGGTTCTTCAAACCCTCGCAACACTGGATTTCTCCCATGACACTGGGCCCAGTAGCACCCAACACCACTCTTTGCTGGGTTCACCTTGCCACCCAGGCAGTCTTCTTGGTTGGTATCTGAAACAACCCCTCGTCAGTTTTCTCACACTCAGGAACAACAGCTGGTCAAAAGAGAACATATATTCTTTGCCCCAATCATCTTAGGGAGTGAAAGTCATCTCCTCCGCAGCAACATCTTTTCACTCCTCTCTCAGAAAAGCGAATCAACCACAGTCTCTTACCTTTCTGGTGTCTTTAACATGACCTAGACATCTGTGTATGGGGACATGTGTCAAGCTCACCCGTGGGCCCATTGAAGATCTTCTCCCCAAGCTTGAGGTAAAAGAAAAATGCTCCAACTTTCCAAACAAAAATCTTCTTCTTGTCTCTACTTAATCATTTTATAGCCTTGATATAAAATGATCAGGGGGATAATAGGCCCAAAACTGGTTTGGAACACCTCCTTGGCAAGTCCTGCATGGTGGCCTCATACCTCACCTTGTAATGTAAGTTAATATTACAGTCTTGAGGCCCTAGCCAAAACTGATACCAAAAAAGTTTTATTTTCACATCCTATTACACTAATATAATGGGAAAATCAAGGATTTGAACCCAGATCTACCTGATGCCCAAATCCATGTTATTTCTGCTAAGCCAGACAACCTCCACCTATGTCAAATTAAGGGTACCATTTCAAATTTATTTAACACTTTGAAGAAACTGAAAACCAAAAGAAACCATTAGTTTCCATTTCCTGATAAAGTGGGAAAAATTTATTACTTATCTCCTATACTCAATAAATAGTGCAGTTTTAAGAACTGTCAAACTATAGTCTTGTAGCATTCACTTATTCCCTTAGAGAAATGGGAGTTACGGGGTGTGTGTGTGTGTGTGTGTGTGTGTGTGTGTGTGTGTGTGTGTACTCTGAACAAATGCTTGGAAAAGGCCTTAGAAAACTTTGGCTGCTAGTCACTGACTTTGAAGAGGCCTGTAATTCCAAATTTTCATTTCCAACTGGGACCATATGAACAAACACGTAAATCTCTCTGCACCCTGTGGGTGATGTTGTATTCATTGTGGGCAGTAAATACAAGGCTATCTGACCCCCTCTCAACCTGAGCTTTGGCCACGTGGTCAGCTGGTCAAGAGTCACTAGGGAGATAACTTCCCACGGCTTAATTATTTCCCTTACTCATTCTGTCCACCTCTTCCCATAATTGCTCCACAGTGACAGCAAATCTAGAGACAGTTTTGTGAAAAATACCATAGCTCCTCTTTTATTTTTTTAGCAAAAAATAATCAGCCTTCCCCAATAGCATTTATCCAACCACATAAAAGAGCCAGCAGGTCTTCTATCTAGAAGAAAGCCTGTGACAATGACCCACAAACATAAATCTCTAATGCAGGTATATGTCCCTACCATGGCAGGACTGGTAGGCTGGGTTTCTGTTTCTGAACTCTAGCCCAAAAGCCTTCAACTGCATCATTCAAATAAGCAACTTCACATTAGCTGCTACTATTTCAAGACTTGAAATAAATTTTATCTATAAATTTAAGTTTTTTTATTATTTTAATAGGTCAAATAACAATTCTTCCCACCCCTTAGGGCATCAAAGTTAGAAGCTTGGGCCATACACTTTTCTACCTTTCTTCATGATCATTTAAATATGTGCAAGCATATGTGCATATATACCAGGTGGATTCCTTATTTCACAGGTATTTTTAAATGATAAAATACTATATACATTATTCTACCACTAAGTTTCTTTTCCTTCTCAGATAAGGAATTAATTAGGATATAAGTTTGGCTCTAGGTAACAGATTCAAATTAACAAGACAAAAGTTTCTGTCTGAAAAATAAAATAGAATAGAATAAAATAAACAATAAGAAGTTTATTTCTGTCTGACTTAACAGTGGTCCAGGGGTCTTCTGGAACTCTGCACCACAGAGCTAGCCAGGCACCCAAGCTCTTTCTATCTGTATTAGCCCATTTCTGTTGCTTATAATAGAATTATCTGGAACTGGGTGATTTATAAGAAAACAAAATTTATTGCTTACAGTTTCAGAGGCTGGAAAGTCTAAAGTCCAGGGAACACATCTCATGAAGGTCTTGGTGGTGGCAACAGTGACCCAGGGGTCTCACATGGCAGAAAATGGTGGAGCAGAGAGAGAGAGAGAGCTCCTTGTGTTCTCTCCTTTTAAAGCCCTCAGAACCATGCCCTTGAGCACCATTATTAACCCATTCACTAAGGCACAGTCCTACAATCTAACCACCTCCTCAATGTCCCACCTTTCAATTACCATATAAGGATTTCCCACCCTCAACAGTTGCAGTGGGGTGTAAGCTTCTAAGTTATGGACTTTGGGGACACAATTCAGTCAGTCCAGAGCACTATCCTACTGCTCACCCTCCCCAAGCAGCACCCCTCATCCACATGGCCTAAAATAGCTTGCCATCATAAGCCATGTTCCAGGAGATAAGATGGAGAAAAGGTGGAAGAAAGGACAATCCTTCAACCACCACCCCTTTTAAGAACACAACACAGAAAGTGCCCAGCTCACTTCCCTTCTTACTCCCATTAATCAGGACTTGGTCACATGGCCGCTCCTTGCTGCAGGGGAAATGGGGAATACAGTCTTTTTTCCTGGCAGTTATGCACCGCCAAAAATCACGGGAAGGGGTGACCTTATGGTGGGGGGGCGGGGAGGGAAGGGGAGGAACAGGGATGTAATTAGCAACCAGATAGAGCTCCTTCTATAATACCTGTTGCTCTAAATCATCCTTCTCGATAACTGCTCAATTTTCTAAACTGTGGATGTATCATAGTTTACCCAACCATTCCCATATTTCTGAAAATCTGGATTATTTCCAGATGTTGTTTTCCCCTTGCCACAAGGAAGAGAGTTGAACTTGAGTGGGGATTTATGACACATATTTAAACAAACCCGTTGCGTTGTAACTCTCCTTGAAAGACAGGTGGAGGGACTGTTAAGTCTCTCTTCTTCCATATTAAAGAATCTTGAAGAAGGATGAAGAAACTCATGCAAAAGGCCACAGTTCCCCCTTGTTTTTCTTCATCTTTTGGATGCTTGTTATTCCCCTCTCGGTGAGGGAGCTGTTGATGTTCACATAAATGCAACCAGACATATGTACTTAACTAAGAGGAGGCTGCCTGTAGGGAACAAGAATGAATTTGCTCATTTTCTTCAGACATACTCGTAGTTGGTGAGCTATATTCTGGGAGATGTACCCTTCAGCTCAATTTCCCCTTCAAAGCTGAGAGTTTGTAGCTATGGGATTCCTGGAAAGAAAATGGCTCTGGGTTAGAACAGGGATCCTCCGTAACCTGAATGCACAATCATAACGCAGTCTTGGGAGGGAATAAAAGAAAGGGAGAGGGGAAGGAAGGAGGTAGGGTGGGAAAGAAGGAAGGAGGTAGGGTGGGAAGGTAGGAAGGAGGTAGGGTGGGAAGGAAGGAAGGAGGTAGGGTGGGAAGGAAGGAAGGAAGGAAGGAAGGAAGGAAGGAAGGAAGGAAGGAAGGAAGGAGTTGGGGGCTTGTCACATGTGTGCAGTTGGTGGGAGGTGGGGCCCGTGGGTGCAGTGGGGGAGGCGCTGGCCGTGGGTGCAGTCGTATAGGGGCTGAGCCCTTGGG
>NW_007732794.1:10854-65408 GCF_000696425.1 Galeopterus variegatus
GGAAGGAAGGAAGGAAGGAAGGAAGGAAGGAGGGAGGGAGGGAGGGAAGGAAGGAAGGAAGGAAGGAAGGAAGGAAGGTGGGCAGGGAGGGAGGGAGGGAGGGAGGAAGGAAGGAAGGAAAAAAGAAAAGAAATAAGAGAAGGAAGAAGAGAAGGAAGAAGAAAAAGTTGTACAATATTTGGGCACCAAAAATATGTCCAGGCAAAAGGGCCTCTATCTTGGTTAAGTCTCTTTGGTTGTAAGTAACAGAAAAGAGCTCAAGTTGGCATAAAGAGGGGGAAAAAGAGTTTATGAAGATACAGGAGTATGTCAGGAGGCAAACGAAGTATGCTATCAAGGAGGAATGGAAGCCAAAGAGAGAAAGCTCTCTGACGACGTGCTGCTCTTTCTTTCTCTGCTGCCCAGCCCTGACGCTTCTCTATGGCCCTGCGAGCAGAAGGTGAACATGTCATCCCTCAAGAGTCTGTCTTCCCTCTTAAAAGACCAGCCCAGACTGAAAAGGTTGTATTTTCAATCCCAAGTTTGCAGGAGAACATATCTGTTTGATCCAGTGCGGGTGAGGTGTTCACCCTCGATTCAATCCACGGCGAGCAGAGAGGCAGAGTCTGGTGGTACACATGTGGCTTCCAGGACTCCGTCGCTGTGAGTAAAAGAAGTCCTCCAAGAAAGCATTTCATGTCATTGCAGTCTGTGAACACAGCAAAACAAAGTAGCTCCTCGGTCTCCTCATAAAGAAAGGGTAAGATATTCTACCTCAAAATGAATACATTTCTATGTGATCCTGGCTATCTTTAGACATGATTCCTGGATTAAAGATTTAGATCACACAGGTAAGAATTAATTATAATGGATGCAGCTGCTCTTGTCAACAATATGTGGCAAACCTTTGTACCCAAACCAATAAATCAAGAAAAGGTCAATAGTTATTCTACAATCATCTGAACACTACCACAGCCCACAGGAAGGGAGGTTTGGGTTTTATCACCACACTCAGACCCCACTATCAGGAAAGTCATTTCAACCCCAGGCATATCATGGCCTACCTGCTTCCAGGAAGGCATAAGCCAGGACAAAAACCAGCTCGGGAAATGAGAGGGAAGTTGAATTGAGGCATGATACTTTCCACACCTGTGATGGAGGTGGGCTGCTTGGGACAGAAGAACAGAGTGTACTTCAGCACCCACAGGGTGCATGGCAAAGGAAGGAGCCATTTCTTAGTGTCAAGTCTTACGAATTCCAACACCTGCCACTGGAGAACGCTAGAAGCCAGTAGGTACAGCACGACTTGGAAACACAAATGCTAGGATTCAATTCTGCCCAGCCACTTACCTCTCTGGCCTTAGGCAAGTTACTTTAATTTGTAGGTCCTCACTTTTCTCATCTTCAAACAGGATAACTATGCCTCCTTCAGGGAGGTGCCACACAATTAAGTAAGGCTGTCAATGCGGTAAAAAGTCTCAGTGATCATTGGGACTTTGTTCAATTTAGTGACCAATGGAGCCATGAGTAGAGAAGGTACAACGTGAAATGCCAAATTGGAGACGTCAGATTAAGATCACAACTTTATCTCTTCCAACATTATCTCTTCTCTTGGCCCAGCAGCAGCAGCTGTGTATTAGTCCATTTCTTTTGTTTATAACAAAATACTTGAAACTGGGTGATTTGTAAAGAAAATGACATTTATTGCTTACAGTTTTGGATGCTGGGAAGTCCAAAGTCCAATATTTATGGTGAGCGTCTTCTTTGGTGGTGGCTTTACAGCAACGCAGGGGTCTCACATGGCACAAATGGTGGAGCAGAGAGAGACTAACCTCCTCATTCACTCTCTTTTCAAAGCCCTCAAAACCATGCCCCTGACCACCATTATTAATCCGTTCACTAGGGCATGGTCCTACAATCTAATCACCTCTTCAAGGACCTACCTTGCAATTACCATAATAGGATTTCTCACCCTCAACAGTTACAGTGGGGATTAAGTTTTAGGGGAACATTCAAACCAAGGCAAGTTGCATCCTGTCAATCAACAACTCACATGTTACTCCTGCCTCTCAAACCTTGATCTATAAGAAGAACCAAGATCCTTGGAGGCAGAAGATTCCATGTCTTCTGAGGAAGAAAATTCACAGCCAGCCTGGAATAAGTAAGGACGCTTTAAGGAGCAGTAGGGTCAGTATTAAAAGTAAAAGGACTCTATGTGAAGAGACTCAACTGGCAACCTTGTGACAATTTGAGGACAGATTGATAGCACGCCTTACAGTGAATCGAAATATTTTGTGTGTGTATGAAAGACCATGGATTTTCAATAACACTCAAGACAAAAATGCTAATGTAAAGCATACAAAATAGTAGTTGTAATGAAAAAGAAATGTGAACAAGATAAATCATGCTTAATTTGTATGGATGTTAATGAGTATTAATTTTTGAGTGTTTTTATTTTTGTGTGTCTTGAGGATTATAAGACAAACATATTTATACTTTTTTTCTTAGTCTGCATAGGTGGTAGTGAACAGTAAAGAGTTGTGAGTAAGCCAAGAAATCAAGGAAAAATTAGGAACGAGGTCAAGCATAGGAAGGATGGAGCAGCACCAGTGCCCGTGCGTCGTAACTGGAGGCAAAGGCAGTGCGGCTTCTGATGCCCACGGGCGGTTACAAACAATGGCCCATTTCAGAGTCCAGCCATGTGCACCAAGATGATCAGTAGCATGTTGCAGGGCAACTTTCCCAGGAAACTGACTCTGAGTGGAGATGGCAGCAGATGGTTTACTGTAGAGTGTCCTTGGGAAAAATTCCCATAAGAGAGTAAAAGAAATCTGACAAAAGAAGTGGAAATGTGATGTAGTTGCAAGAAAGACCTTACTCAATCCCATGGGTAGTCACGAAGTTGGGATAACCCCTCAGGCGACCCAAATTGAGACAACAGGCCAGGCTTTTCTACTCCTGCATTGAGTAGTCACTATATCAGGTACAGCCTAGAACATAATCTTGGGAAGGGCTGCTTCCTTTTGAAGCTGAGGGAAATTCCTGGGGAGGAACTCAGATGCGAGCCATAAGCAGGCATTTCTCAGGGTGAATTCATTGATACTGAAGGAGGGATCTGGGTACATTACAGCCATTCACTACAGTCTACCCTGTGTACCATTCAAATCCACTTGCTTCATATTTGTAAGTCTTCCCCCTTTAGAAACAACTCTTTCAGGATTCCAGTTGATCTCTTTTCCTGGAAAACTTGAAAGAGAAATGTTAGTAGGACCAACTTAAACCTCCCACCACTGCACCTGGTCTCCAGGCTGCAACAAGGGTGAAAAATAGTACCTTTTCATCCAGGACACAGAGGTTTCCTGGGATGTGAGATTTACAGTGGTAAAACCAGGGCAAACTGGGATGGTTCATTCTCTTGGCTGCAAATGAAACTTAACATCTCCCTCCTCAGCTACTTTTTCCAGATGCCCCACACCATCAGTTAGCAACTTTGCCAATCTAGAGTTCCCTGTTTCCTGACAGATCTAAATTACTGGTTACCATGCTCTTCTTAGGCCATGGTGCTGTACCTGACCACTTACGCTCACAATTAGTCACATGAGAATCACCCAAATCAATCCCTTAGGTGCCAAACATATTCTTTCCTGCCCCATTGTGCAACAGCAGCTCTATCTCCTGATTGCCATGGCCAGTGAATTCTGCCAAAATGGTGACTCTCTTTCCTTGCTTGCTTTCTCCTCATACAAGAATTTCAAAGTGACTAGGTGGCACCCATAGCTTGAAGTTTAATGGGATACATACAGTGTTCTCTGGCAGGACCTACAGTCCTAGAGTTGTAGAGATGGAAGCAAAAATTCCCCAAATGGGCCACTGGAAGTAACAGTGACTGAACCATTCCTACTTGCACCCTCTACTTCCAAGACTCATGTACTCTATCTAGTGGGGACAAAGCACCATATAATGGCTGTTGATTTAGGTTGTATTCTCTATCCTGGAGAATTGTACCCTATCTTTTCAGGGTATCAACTCTAAGCTGGCACCTCAGCTGTATCAGGCTAGAAACTTCTGGAGGGTTCAGTGTGTAATAGGACTTGTGGATCCCATGATCATGTGCCCACTGTTGTACGTCTTTTGCTGTAAAGTGGGTTTCTCAGTCAATGAAATGTTATTTCAGATCCCATGTCAGTGGAAAAAACAGCCCTTGGATTGTGGTGCTGGCTGAGCTCTGTGGGAAAGGCAAGCCTATACCAGAAACATGTGTTGATTCTAGTCAAAATTTATCACTTCCTCCTCTTCTAGAGTGGAGGCAGCCCAACATAGTCAACTTGCCATCAAGGGATGGTGCTATATTGGGACTTAGTGTTCACTATTGCTAGCAGGTTGGACATTCAGCAGTGGCATTTAGATCACCCATGGTAAATGGGAGCTCCTGCTACTGGGCTCATGTACAGCCTCCATCTCGGTGACCACAGGTATGCCATCTTTGTGGATGGACCCATTATGTCAGCAGTGAGTCAGCACTGAGGTGCCTCATGAAAGAGGCTGGCTGGTGACAGCTGACCAAGTCATCCTATCTTCTCCTCTTGGTTGTTTAGTGCCTCTTCTGTGAGATGCTATCTGGCTGGCATTAACCTGCATTACAAAGATCCTCACACTTTGTGCCATTCCCATAGGTCCATCCGCATGTCTCTTTCCCGGACCTCCTTGTCCCCAGTCTTTCAATATTCCGTCTTCCAGTCCCCTGAACAACCAGCCAAGCCATCAGCACTGCCTAGGAGTCTATTCCTATTCTTACCTTGAACCATTTCTCCTTCCATAAAAGTATATGACCAGATGCACCAGGCAAAGTTCTGCCCTTTGAGAGGATTTAGGTCTTTATCAGCTGTGCTAATCTCTGCCATTCCCCCAGAATGCCATATTGTTCTTTACTTACAATTGCTTATCTGTTGCTGAATAAAAAATTACCCGAAAATGTGGCTTAAAAAAGCAACTGTTTTATGATTCAGCATGATTCTGTGGGATAATAGGGGCTTAACTGGATCATTCTTCTGTTGATCTTGCTTAGAGTCTCTCATGCAGATGCAGTCAGATGGCAGCTGAGGCTGGAATGTCCAGGATAGCTTCACTCACATGTCTGTCACCCTAGCAGAGATGGCCAGGGGGCTGGGACTTCTCTCTCCACATGGTTTCTCCACGCAGCTACCTTTGGCTTCTTTATGTGTCAGCTGAACCCCAACAGCAAGCATTCCAAGAAGACAAGCTCCTATGTGCAGACTCTCATGAAGCCTTTGCTTGCATTGTGCCAGCTAAAGTTTGTTTTCCCAAGCTCAGAGTCAAGGTAGGAGGGGACCACACAAAGATGGAAATACTGGGAGACACGGTTCATTGAGGAATGCTGAAGAAACTGCCTATTTGGCCATTTGAAGGGGAGCAGTTCCAAAGGTTCCCACTTGGATTTTCCCATTATAGTATCTCTTAGCTTAGAGGCCAAGAAAAAAATATGGAAGAAAAAAATCTTCCAATGAACAAGTATGTCTGTTCAAAGGAAATGGCCTCTGAATGAGTCCATAGACTCAGTGCACTCATAAGTTGGACCTAGGGAGGAATCCCAGGTATGAATGTCAGGTTGGACCTTGTTTCAAACAATTCTTTTTTTTTTTCCTTTCTTCTTTAAAAAACACAAAGCTGTTACTCCCCCCACCCTCCTTCATAACATGTGCTGAAGTCTAAGCATATATTGACACCTGTGAACAGCAAAATGGACGTGGGCTTTGTGGATCACCAAAGCAGACCTTCCAACTGCTCCTCTTCTAAAGAGACATGAAAAATCTCTCAGGTGGAGGATGTCAAATATACTTCATTTTCACTAAATTGGGACATACTCAAAATGATAAGCACTGTCTGCTGCTCACCTTAATTCTTCCTGGGATAACTGACCTCTGAACACTCATAGTTCATTCGGTGTTTCAACCAGGAAACCCCAGTGGACTTGCATAGACATCACTGTAGTTATGGGGAAAACTCATGCTGAGCTAGCACAGTGCAGATGACCATAGCTTTTTATCACAAGGACCAACTCTATGTCATGTGATATATGACATACTGTGTCAAACTCTACAACACGAAAACAGTAATGCCAAATATAAAAGGTAGTTTAAAATCTTCAGATGATGTTAAACAGACACCCCACAAATACCTGTGGCCCAAACTAATGAGAAGTCTCAAGTCCCAGAATCTCGAGTCCAAACAGGACTTACAGAACTGTCAGCTCATTTGTTTTCAAGAGTATGAATAAGAAATTCATAATCCAGAGATCTACTTCAAGGAGCCACTGATAAAGACAATGTGCTCTTAAGTTTTAGAGCACATCCTTCAGGCTGTGTGTTTTCGGGAGCCGTCTACACGTATTACTGTGCATCAGGCTCTTCACATCACTTATATTCACAGGACTTCTCTACATTAGGAGTCTTCATGTGACTTTAAAAGTATTTGCTAAGACTAAACACTTTCTTGTATTTTTCACACTTACAGTGTTTTGATCCAGTGTGCATTCTTACATACAGGCCGACTGAAGACTTTTGCACGTTGCTTATATTCAAGAGTCAAGGTAGGAGGGGACCTTTATGGCTTCGAATTGAACTGGCATGAGTACAGCCTTCCCACACACTCGGCATTGACACGCGCTCTCTCCACAGCGCATTCTCACGTGTGCTAGAAAGGTCTTGTGATAATGAAAGTTTTCTCACGTTCTTTCTTTAGGGTTTATCTCCAGTGTGAGTTCTCCCCTGTCTTCAAAAGGAACTGAAATGACGGAAGGCTTTTCCACATTATTTACATGCACAGTGTTTCTCTCCAGTGTGTGTCCTTCATGTATTCAAAATAAACTTGCGACAAAATAAAATTTCCCGCACACCTTGTATTTATAAGGTCCATCTCCTGCGTGCAGTATCATGTGTTTCTGAATGCTTCAACAAGAACTGAAGGCTGCTCCACACTCCTTACATTCGTAGGGTTCTTCTCCAGTGCGAGTTTTTTCATGTGTTCGAACAGAACTGGAACAACCGAAGACTTTGCCACATTGTTTACGCTCATAGGGCTTCTCTCCAGCGAGAGTCCTTTCATGTCTTTGAAATGCACTGGGAGCACCAAAGTCTTTCTCACATACCTCACATTTACGAGGTCCTTCTCCAGTGTGCAGTATCAGGTGTCTTTGAACGTTCACAAGAGGAATGAAGATGTTTCCACATTCCTTACATGTATATAGATTCTCTCTGTATTACTGATAGTCATATGGTGTATTAGTCTGTTTCTGTTGATTATAACAAAATACCCGGAACTGGGTAATTTGTTAGAAAACAAAATTTACTGCTTAGAGTTTCAGAGGCTGGGAAGTCCAAAGTCCAGGGAACACATCTGGAAAGGGTCTTGATGGTAGCAACAGTGACTCAGGGGTCTCACATGGCAAAAAATGGCAGAGCAGAGAGAAAGCAACCTCTCATGTGCTCTTCTTTTAAAGCCCTCAGAGCCATGCTCCTGGCCACCATTATTAATCCATTCACTACTGCTCGGTCGTACAATCTAATCTCCTCTTCAAGGCCCCACCTTTCAATTATCATAATAGGACTTCTTACCTTCTTTACACTGTCACAGTGAGGACTAAGCCTGGGGGGACATTCAACCCAAGGCATATGGTTTGTGACCAGCATTAAGCCCTGAAGTGCCTATTAAGGGATGAATGACACATGGAAATGTCTCCACATACCCTGTTTTCACTTGGTTTTACTCCAGGAGAAGTTTTCTTGTTCGGATGACAATCTGGAATCCGGCTGAGGGTTTCTCCACCTTGACTACCTTTTTCACTTTCACAGACTGTCTCTACCATATAACTCCTTAGATTTGTCCTGGATTTTTGTACAGATCATCAATGTTCTGGTCTTCCCATTCTTTTCCTATAGAGGCCATATTCCCAAAGGTTTCCCACATCACATCTCTGTAGAGATTCTTCTGGGAAGGACCCAACAAAGCCCACTCCTCCAGAGTAAAGTTCACAGCCACATCCTCGAAGGTCACTGAGTCCATTTCCTGGCTTTCAGGTGTCCCAGGCATCCTCCCTAAGGCCCCCGTGGCCTGTGCAGGTAACAGCAGAACAGGGCCTGAGGCAAAGCGCGTGGTGTGTCTGGAAGCAGCTGGACTGGATCTTAAGAAACTTGCCACCAGAAATCTCTAACAATTCTTGAAATGTTTGTGTATTCCCTTTTGCCCAGTGTTTAGTCAACTGAGTAATCAGTTGGTGGCCCTTCAGAAAATTATTATCCAAAGGAATTATTATCATATTCACCTGCTGTGGTGTTACAGGGTCCTTCCTCCTGGGGACCCAGCCTCTCCTTCAATCAGAAGGTTCCAAGAAACTGGCTCAGGTCTGGAAACTGGACAGAAAATATCATGAATTTTTATTGGAGTAGTTGCCCTCAGCCACCTGATAATCTACCCTTCATATCTTATGACTGTTCAGATCGAGCAATCTTTGGTTGGCTGCCTATTTATCTCGACTGTTGGGACACTGAGTTTTCCCAACCATCTCCATAGCTGTGGGTGGACCAAGGCCCCTGGATGGCTGTCTCTTTGACCTTGCCATTAACTGTGGTAATTGTGCTCTCCTTGATTCTGATCATTAAGCACCCGCACCTGGATCCTATCATCGCCACTGCTATCACTGAACTCGGTGCTGTAACAGCATCTCCAGCGGTCGGCCCCAGCCTTCAGAACACAGCCACCACCAAACTCCTCAGGGATACTGGTGTCCTTCTTACCATTTCATTCCTTGCCCTTTGACAGATCGATGGTTCTTCTGGCTTTCCCATGGAACAGAGTTAGTTGGTGGGTTTTATAATCCTTACTTAATATATCTTCTCTAGCATACTCACTTCTCTGAGCCTTGGATCCCTTCTTCTGCTGTTTGCCACACAGTTTTGGAATTTCTACTTGACTTAGTGTGGGCCATCACTCTCTCCAAGTTTCCAAGGGCAATGTGTTAGCAGCATGTTAGCATCATCTCCCAGGGTCCTTTCCAAAGTTAAATCATTTATCCTGTAAGAGTGTTCCCATGTCAATAAACTCTCCTTTAACCAATTCCAAATTTCCCCCCACCCCCACCCCCAGACCCACTTGGTCCAGCGTCCCATTCATACTCTTCAAGCTCTAGCTGCCACATGTGTCCAGGTGTTGCTATTCCCTTTTCTTCCTTAGCAGGACCAGCATTTCTCTGGCCAGGTTATATTGTGACTCTACTTACTGTTCTGGAGGAGATAGAGATAGGTACTGAGGGTGGCAGGAATGGGTGCATATGTTGTTTTGTAAAGCAGAGATCTCTTTGCCTTGTCTCCAAGAGAAAAAATGCACTAGCTTTTCATGGTGAGAACTATGGCCATTTCTACAGCTCAGAAAGTTCAGAGGACTCTGGGGATTAAGATTTTCAATTCTATCAACCAAGATGACCCATCCCAAGTCTCAGAGTCCTACATCTTCCTCATCAGAACCCTGACCTTGGGGTAGACTTGTCATGTTTGAGAATTCAATCTCAACTTAACCTTTTCTAAAGCTCAATCACCCTTATAATTAAGTCCTAGACCTGATGCTGAGCTTTTTCCACCCTTTGGCTGCAGGAAGCGAGTCTATTTATATGCTGCCAAGCAGGCCCTCTGCTTTTCACATTTCACCTTAAATTGATGATTAATCACTCTCAGCCTTTCATTTTCTCAATGCTTTGATATCCCCAATCAACCACCATCCAATTCCCTTCCACCAGCATCCCATCTCAGTTCACCACCAGTGACATTTTAGCAGATGCATGCTGCCAACATGCTAGGGGGCTACCACCAATGAGGGGGTCACCACCAATGATGAGGTCCTCACTGCTACCCAGTCAGTGATCCAGCTCCAAAATCCTATTTTGGATTTTGCTTACGAGGACTATGCCTGGCACCAACCTTCATAGGCGGGTTCCCTAGAAATGAACTCTGAGATGGAGGTTCAGTGGGGTGTCCTCTTGGGAAAAACTCCTATATGCAAGTGATGGGGTGTAGGGGAAAGTTGAACTGTGACACAGGGGCAACAGACACCAGGCCAATCCCATGGGGAGCTCTGAAACTGGAATGGCCCTTCAGAGATGTCACATGGTGAGGCAAGGGGATCAGGCAGTTGTACCCCCACCCCAATTTATCACTGGGTCAGGGCAGCTCCCTTTGTCCTACGACAATTTCAGGGAAAGGACTCCATTGCTTTGAGCCATCAGCAGGCAACGTGCCTGGCCACTGGTGGTCCTGTGGAGGGGAGCTGGAGGGCACAGCACAGCACCCTCTGTATAGCCCAAGGAAGAGAACTGTAGTGCACAAACCAACCCTCTAAGTGTACTTGTTAATAATAGTGAGATACTAGGAAAGCATAACCATGTTTCCAATACTTAAAGAGCAGGCCAACATATAATAATGGCAGAGCAGTAAGAAAAACAAGTATCAAAAGCCTAAAAGCCTCAGAAACCTAAAATCTCATAACTAGCAAGAAAAACAAATTTAAAACTGGACCCAGCCGGGGCCACTAACCAGGACTCTGGTTTAAATCATATTGTAATTTAAAAAAAAAAAAAAACAGGTCTCACGTCCAGACCAAGAATCAGCTGAGGCATCCCAGAACCTGCAGTCTAAGTGGGTCTGGGGAAATGCGGGCGACCCTGGGGAGGGGTAAGAGAGCAAGCGAGGGTACACGCGGGTGGAGAGCACACAACACGCAAGCCCACCGTGTGAGCCTGAGAGCCAGGTCTGCGGTCACTGCGCCTTTTCTCCTTTGTAGGGTGTGTGGAGCATTTAAGAGGACGTGATACACTGGACTTGTGAAAATAAACTGTTTTTAAAAGTTTCATTAAATAAGTTTCTAATCTATGTTTAAATGTTTGGGGAGAAATATCTTCTCAAACTCCTAAGTTTTGACTTAGTAGTTGGGCTAAGGAGTGTGTAAATATTTAGATAAGCGTTAATTATGTAATGATTAAAGAAATGCTGATTGTTTCATAAAGTCCACAAAGTTAATAAATTGAGCATCAGAAGAAAAATAGGTAGTAGTGAGTGTTCCCCTGCAAACAGGAAAGCCCCTCAGACAGTAAGTAACAGAATCAATAGAGATGATATCACAAATGTGATCGTGCCTTACGTCAGCTTACAGAATACACACTTGATATATGTTGGTATTGTTTTAGCCATAAAAATCCCCCATTTTCAAAAGACAGTACCAAAAAAAGACAGTTCAAAGTAAATATATATAATTGGGTACTGTCCACGACTTCCATTTTTCTGTGTCCACTGTGGCACACTACTGAAATCATCTTGGTTGGCCATGGTGTAGGAAGAGCTCTTTGTCTGGTTCTCAGCTGTCTCCTTCCATCCCTGGTTCTTCCTGGAAGGCAGCAGAGAGAGTGTGCTCCAGGGTCCAAGGGACTGTTAGCAGGAACCAGGAATTATTTAAGACTTTACCCAAAGTCATTTCCACTGAGAAGCCTTCTGTACATCCAGAGCAGAAGAAAATCAGAAAAATCAAAACAAATTTGGATTTATTTTTGTGTGGTACAATCAACAGAAAACACTAACTTACTGAGAAGCCAGAGCCAGGCAAAGATTCAGGTTTTAAAATCAATTCCTTCCCAAGTATGTTTTTAAGTAGTCAGGGCTTCCAAAATGCATTCTGTACACTCTCAAAGACTCTCCTGGAAGTATTAGAGCCAGCTCCAATGAGCTTATTTCCTTTTCTTTGTAAAGCATTTAAGCCTTGCTTCTGCTATGGGAGACCTCTGTCCTTGGACTAATAACCTCTCTTGGAAGTTTTTAATCCTCAAGCAAAATGTAGGTGTGTGAGCTTCCTAGCACGATTCAAAGCTACTTTAACGTCAGAAGTGGGGACACAGTGCTCTCTCTGTTCCCACAGTTTTGTTTCTGGTTTTGATTTTGGATTTTTTTCAGACTCTTGACTTCCTTTTCATTTTATGTTGAGTTAGTATTTAAGTTTCAAGTCACTTCCCTGAGCCATGTTATCAGCAAACATCCAGCAAGTTGGCCTGAGGCTGCCCTAGCCCAAGAGAGACCTTGGTGGCTGACAACGGGCCTGACACCATCCTTCACTACTTTTTCCCTCCTAACAGACCCACAAAACATGGCAGGCAACTATTCCCTGGAGGAAGAAATCTTTTTGCCCTCCCAGGTGGCTTTTCATGAGGTGCTGAGCAGGAGAGGGAAAATCTCTGGTCTCCAGAGGCTTGGATTCCAGGGCCAGCACTGCCACTAACTAGCTGTGTGACCTTGAGCAAGTCACATCCCCTGTCTGTTTCTGAGTCCTAATGGATAAAGTAACGGTGCAGAATGAGATAATGTAATAAGAAGCCTGACTTGCTTATTATCAGTACTTGGAACTGACAACCACTAGGGCTCACCCCTCCATCTACCCTTCTGCTCCACATCTGAGAAAGCTGATAAGAAAGCCCAGGTGCTTCCTCAGTGGAGTTTTAAGCCACGTAAGCCCCTTCCAGCATGCAGGAACCCCCACCCTAGCCCCAGCCCCTAAGCACCATAAAAACCGAAGGTCGTCTCCTTTCCCTGATCCTAAGCCATTTTTGGACCTGCCTGGGATCTACACTGCTCTCTCCAGAAAGCTTCATTATGTGACTAACAAAACTTTTTATACCCTATTGATAAGTGCATGGCATAATCAGTCTCAATGTCTGAACCAAATTTTGGGTGGGAGTCCATCCAGTTTCTTCAGACTGGTCACAGCAGATCATCTCTGAGATCTGTGTTCTGAGGCCATGCCATTCTAGAGAAATAGCTGCACATGAAAATTTAAAGATTCTAGTAGCCATCATAAAAAAAGTAACAAGAAACAGATGAAATAAATTGTAAAATTTAGTTTCTTTAGCCTAATATATCCAAAAATATAATCATTCTACATGTAATCAATAAAAAAAGTATTAATGATATGGAGTAACATTTTTTCCATACTAGGTCTTCAGAATCTGCGGAGCATTTTGCAGTATGGCACATCACAATTGGAACTAGCCACACTTCAAGTGCTCAGAACCCACGTGTGGCTAGTGGCTACTCTATTGGATAGTGCAGTTCTAAGAGATCCCAATGCAGGCCCCAGATTCCTGAAACTATTGTTGTTTATTAAAAAGTGTTACCATATTCATGAAAACTAAGATGCCATCAATTATAAGATGCATTCTTATTTCATACACTATTTTAAAAATTGAATTACAAATGCTGTAAATTGTCAAATGAATTCAAAATTCAGAGATACAAATCTGAAAAAAGTGTGTACCTTAAAACTCTTTTAAAAAAATCTTTAAAAAAAAAAGTCATCCCTCAGTATTCAGGTGGAATTGGTTCCAGGACCTCCCTTGGATACCAAAATCCATGGATGCTCATATCCCTGATATAAAATGGTGTAGCATTTGCATATAACCTATGCACATCCTCCGGTAAGCTTTAAATCATCTCTAGATTACTTATAATACCTAACACAATGTAAATGCTATGTAAATAGTCGTTATTCTGCATTATTTAGGAAATAATGGAAGAAAAAAGTCTGTACATGTTCAGTACAGATGCAATTTTTAAAAAATATTTTTGATTCACAGTTAATTGAATCAACAGATGCGGAACCCACAGATACGAAGGACGGACTTTATATACATACACACACACACACACACACACATTAGTTTCCCCTAAAGGGCGTGACCCCAGGGAAAGCCAGGAGGTGAGAAATCTCTTTGGTGCTGTCATCACCCTGCAACATCTTATTTCTGTCCTCTGCCCCTCTCTGCTTAATTCCTGTCAATCCTTGATTTCATTATCATTAGGTAACAAAAGAGTGATATGGTCTGAATGTTCGTGTCCCCCCAAAATTCATACATTGAAATCCTAACCCCCAAACTGAGAGTACTAGGAGGTGGGGCCTGTGGGAGGTGATTAGGTCATGAGGGAGAAGCCTTCATAAAGGGGGTTAGTGTCCTTGTAAGAGAGACCCCAGAGCAACCCCTTGCTCCTTTGACTGTGTGAGGACACAGCGAGAAGTGAGCAGTCTGCAACCTGGAGGGAGGCTCTCTCAGAACTCGACCAACCAGCCTCCAGAACTGTGAGAGGTAAATATCTGTTGTTCATTTGTCACCCGATTTATGGCATTTTGTTATAGCAGCCCAGATACACTAAGAGGAGTGTTCATTGATAAGCACTCATTGTATTATGGGAATCCTTGATGTGACACTTCCATTTTCAAAGAGGACATCTCAAATGAGACATTTATTGAGCATTGTTCTATGCAGTGAGCTCATCTAATCCTCCAACAACCCTGTGAGTTAAGCATTATTTTATTTCCACAAGCAAAATAAAATGAAAAAAAAAAGCAGACTCAGAGAGGTTAAATAACTTACCCAAGGTCAAACAGTCTCCATATGGCGAATTCTGCTTTCAAACCTAAGTCTGTCTGATTCATGAGCTCATGCGTCTTCTCAATAATCAAAAGAGAGAAGTAATGAAGGTGGATGACAGATAGGGTCCCAAAAAGCCACTACCTACCTACTCCTCTTCCCAATAAGCCCACTCACTCCTTCTCAAAGGCCTTAAGGATTAAACTGTAGGTGGCCTCCTCTGCGAGATCCACCAACAAACAGCAGCTCTGGTCACAATATTTAGCCAGCCCTGGTGACTCAGCAGGTTTCTTTTGAAAGGCTGCAAGAAGCACCCAGAATGGACAATCCCCTTTTTTATTTAAAAAAAAAAAAATGCCATCTTGAGCTCCAGGGAAATGCGTCAGTGAGCAGGAACAAGTGCACACACCAGCAAAAGGGCTGTGTGTGTATCTTTTGGAGGCAAAATTTTGCACAGTCAAGTGGTCATAGCCCATCACTCATGACACGATGGCCACACAGCTGCCATTCTCAAGAGCCCAGCAGCCAGGGCTGGACGGACATGACTTGTTTTTCTTGTCCATGGGCTTGACAGCAGCAACCCGAAGACCTCAGCCAGGTTTAAAGGGCTGCCCAGCAAGCCAGCCAGATTGAATTCCAACTGGCTCAGAAAACGGAAATGTGAGAAGGAGCCATTCTTCAGCATAACCAGAGTCAAGGAGGCAGCTCACTGCATCAGCAATGCTTCGAAATACAAAAGCAAAGAATCCTCTCAACTAAGCCTCTCAGTTGGAGGTATGGGGAGGTATCAAAATCATTCTTAAGCTCTATTTATCACTGACAAGCCAGGAATATTAGGGAAAAGTATATAAGAAAAGAGTAGTTGGACACTATAATAGAGAAATAAGACCATGCAAAAAGTGGCATGGGCTCTGTCAATGATGGGAATTAGAAGCAGACCATCTTAGAAAAGAATTTTCTCTGCCTTTCTGAGCTGGAAGTCAGAACATTTCATACATCAACCTTTCTTGGTCATCACCACAATTTAAAGATACTTTATAAGTGCCTGGCCTATGCCTCCCTACAAATATTCGCACTGAGTTATATTTGTCATTTTTCTCCACTTTCTAGGTATTCGGAATATTTAGAAGTAGAACTGCTGCTGCAAAGGCTAAACCAGAATCATAAAAAGGCCAAGCCCTCACAGGCGCAGGACCACGAATCACCGCCTTCCGTGGCTCTGCCCATCGTGTGAACCAAGGAAAGAGCCAATTCCACGATTCTAAGCAGTAAAATTCAGACTAGTCCAGTGCAGAGATGGCCTCAGCTACTTAATCCTAATGGGTGGGAATACTTAATCCTTCATTTTTCTACAGCTCTCGGACCAAAGTCAAAGGCACTCGTGCTCTTTGTCACCCACTTTTCTTAATGGTGATTTGAACACTATTAACCTTAATAATAAAAGTAATAGATACCATTATGTCTTGAGACCCCAGAGAGCCAGAGGTGCGTGACCCTCCAACCATACCCAGCATAGCCGTAGAGGCAGGACCACCACCCCAGTGGGTCCAGAGGGTGGAGAATGAAGCCAAAGAGGATTATTCTCTAGCCTTAAGTTTAGTGTTCTTTTCCCTATTAGGTTTTGGACTTACGTGGGACCTATTACCCTTTTCTTCTGTCTTAATTCTCCCTTTTGGAATGGAAATGCCTGTCCTATGCCTATGCCACCACTGTATTTGGGAAGCATATAACTTGACTGGTTTCACGGGTTCATAGCTGGAGAGGAATTTTGCCTCAGGATAAATCGTTCCTTGAATCTCACCCACATCTGATTTTTTAAATGACATTTTAGAAGACACTTCAGACTAAGAGTTTAAAGTTGACGCTGGAATGAGTTAAGACTTCTAGAGCTGTTGAGATAGAATGAGAGTGTTGTGCATGTTAAAAGGACATGAATTTTGGGAACCAGAGCTAGAATGCTATGGCCTGAATGTTTGTGTCCCCCAAAATTCATATGTTGAAATCCCAACCTTCTACGTGATAGTATTAAAAGGTGGGGCCTTTGGGAGGTGATTAGGTCATAATGGTGGAGCCCTCATGAATGGAATTAGTATCCTTATTAAAGAGACTCTAGAGATCTCTCTTGCTGTCTTTCCACCATGTGAGGATACAGCAAGAAGACAGCCATCTATGAACCAGGAAGAGGACTCTCACCAGACACCAACTCTCCCAGCACCTAGATCTTGGACTTCTCTGCCTCCAGAACTGTGAGAAATAAATGTCTGTTACTTAAGCCATCCAGTTTCTGGTAATTTGTTACAGCAGCCCAAACTAAGTCACATTGCTGATATTTGCTATGTGCCAGGCCCAGGGCTAAGCAGTTTTGCTTCTTCACTCATTTGTCTGGTGCCTGGGTAGAAATGACTCAAAGGCTGAGCCCAGCTGGGGGGTGATTAACCTAAGTACCTACACAGGCCCCACTATTGGACTTGTGCTTCCACACAGCATGGTGGCCTCATGGTAGTCAGACTTCTTACCTGGCTTCTCTGGATTCCAAATGTGAGTGTTCCAGAGAGCAAGGAGGTAGCTGTGCACCTTTTATGATTTAGCCTAGGAAGTCAGATAGCATAATTTCTATCATACTCTACTAGTTGAATCAGCCCTAAGCCTACCCAAACTCAAGGGGAGAGTATAAAGACTGTATCCCTCAGTGGAAGGAGTATCAAAAAGTCTGTAACCATATCTTAAAACCACCACCACTAGCAAAAAGAAGGAATAGAAAAACAACAGTATCTGCCTATGTATCAGAAATTAGTTAAATTTTTAGAAAACAATCATGGAATAACCACACTTTTAGAAAACTAGCAATGTCTTGCAAACTTTTCCTATAGCTAATTCCCTGTTCAGCAGTGAGGCTGAGATAGACCACCAACCCACAGATTTCATCTATAATTTAGCAATCAGTCACGTCGGTGCTTTTCAAAATATATGAAGAATACAGTCTCTCCTCCCTAGGAGTTGTAAAGTTTAATAAGAAAAACATGGGCTGTTTTTACAGCTCCTTTCCTTTAGTTTCTTCTATTGGTAAGAAATTCTTTCTGTGTACTTCCTCGCTGGTTCTGCCGCTCCTATGGTGTGGACCCTGTACCCTGTTTGCTCTAGTCTACCCATCTGTAAAAGGGAGTTAGCCATCCCTGGAGGAGCAGGTTCTTGTGATTCCTTTTCTCTACTCTTAATAGACTTTAAGGTCCTTGGAGACTGCGCCGTTTAAATGCAAAGTGTTGTGACTATCATTTCATTATTTGGAAAACTAAACAGCACGAGAATGCTTCTGTTGCCACGTTGCTAGGTTACTGACAGACCTCCTTGCCTACACTGAGATGCTGAGACTTGCTGCAGCTTTGCACCAGAACAGCCCTACTTGGACTGAGATGGAGGTGGAAGAGAGGGCTGACCTAGAGTCAAATTGCTGTGGACATCCCTGGGAAGAGGGGTATTTAGCTTCCAGGATCCGTGGCTGTATTTGCTTTCTCTGTGAATCCAACAACTCAACTTCTAATATCAATGCTAGCCAGCTGATGGGCTTAACCCCTACAAAATTCAGATCACTTCCCTGAGGAGCCAAATGCACATGCACTTCATTTTCCAGAGGGTAGGGAACGAGATCATCAAACATGGCAAGCAGGCACGATACCCATAGTGCCCTTCACGTGCTCACAGCATGGCATCTACCTTCTGACATATTTGCCCACATTTTTTTAGGAGGAGAAAAGAACTCATGCTATTAATATTGTACCTTTAAAAATATTCTTTCCAGAGCCAAGTAATCTATTGGCAGCCCCACAGTAGATTCTATTGTAAATGTCTAAAGAAAGATAAGCTCTCCCGGATATGACATTTAGATACGGTGACAAGTAATTACACACTCACACAAAAGGAGCTCTCACTCCGCATTCCTCCAGGTGAGGGCTATTTATTGAATATACTCTACGGCTAGAGAAAACTTCCCAGCAGCTTTGTCCTGGTGAGCCTTTGTCTCTTTAATAATGATTTAAGCCAAGCAGCAGCATCCCAACTCTCAAAAACCCAGGGATATTTACTCCCTGGCCATGTAACCATGAAGAATAATTTTAGAAAATTCTGCAATGATCTCATCAATGGGGATGTGATATTCAGCATTCATCTGAAATCCTTTACCCATCTGTTTCCTTTTAAAGCAACATGGGAGAAAAAACAAGGGAACCAATAAAATTGTTACAAATGAAGAGGGGAAAGAAGGGAAGACAGAGAAAAGGAAAGAGAAAATCAAAATGAGACAGGTGGAAATCAAGCTGTTGGAGAATTCTGCCTGGACGAGGCAGGGGAATGAAGACCAGGTTTTCCTTGGAAAACCACAAAGTTCATTCATTTGTCTCCAAGGAGTTAGCGGGCACCTTCTCTGTGCCAGCCCTGTCCCACGTGCTGGGAGGCAGCAGAGAGCCCTGACTAGGATGCACAGCCCGGCCAGAGACACCAGCTAAGAACACAGTGGAACACACTTTTAAAGAAGATGCTGGGAGCTATGAAAGAAACCCACAGGAAGCTGTAAGTGTGTGCAACTGGGAGATCTAATTTAGTCAGGCAGGTCACAGAAGGCCTCCCTGAGGAGGTGACATTTGCTCTTGAGAACCACTGGGAACTGGGCTGGCTAGTTAGCTCAGTTGGGTAGTGCAGAGTGTTAAAACACCAAGGTCAAGGGTTCGGATCCCCATCCTGTTCAGCCACCAGAAAAAAAAAAAAAAAAGAAACACAGGGAATCCGTGGAAGATGGGTGGAGAGAGGCCGGCCCAGCGGAGGCTCATGAGCACGCTCAACACTGGGGCCGAACCTCAAAGGTGAGCCAGAGAGGAAGTGGACGTTGTCCATTGTCGCCATTGCACTTGGAACGAGAAATCCATAAGGAGCTGCAACCTGTGGAGCTCTCTCTGCCTTTCCCCCCTTTCCCAGGGTCCCTGGAGGGAGCACGCATTCTGTTTACAGGATGATTGGTTCATAGCACTTCTTTCTTACATCTGGAATGAATGCAAAGAAAATTGTCTGTTTGGTTTTATAATTTGACATATTATCCTCTTTCGATCCTTGTTTCTCTTCACAAGATCTTCATCTCTCTTTTACCCACATGAACCCCCCACTCCATCTCTTGGTATATAATTACATGCTGACCCAGAATCTGGCTATAAATGAGGCTTTGCAATAAACTGTCTTCCACAATAAAAATGGGAAAGGATCTCAATGTGTACAAACAGAGTAAATTTATGTTACACCATCTTTTACAAAAATTAAAGGTTTCTGGGGCTGGAAGAAAACCACATATTTCTCTTGATGTTGAAAGAGTTTCTCAAGAGGATTCATCTCACAGAAGCCTCTAGCACTGCTATGTCAATTAGCTGCAAATTAAGTTAAAAGTATATGAATTTTGAGGGGAAGACTTAAGACTGTCTCTCAGTCCCTTGAATCATTTTTCTTAACGCAGCACAGTCACATACTCCAGATGCTGGCGGCCTGGACAGAGATGGGAGGCAAAATTCATGAGAACTGGCTGCATTTATTCAAAGTCACATCTGCTATCCTGCAATAAACATTCTGTATGCAAATTGCCTCAAGCGACTCTCCAAAAATTGACTAGTTTCTTACGCTGTATCTTAACACCAAAAGAAATTGAAACCATTTTTATGGCTTATGTCCATAATACATTCCTTTGGTGTATGCTGTGCTGTGTTTTTATCTGCCAATATTTTAAACTCTTCTTTTAGTACTTGCTTATGCATCACCAGTTTATTTTTTGGAACAACAGGAAAAAAAAAAAAAAAGAGCTTTCAAAAATATTCATCCAAAAAAGAGCTATTTATGGCCACCACCAAAGCGAGTTCAAGCTTTCATTGTTCTTGAAATTAAATTGCTTCAAAAGGCAGTAGGAAAAGTTGTGCAGATTAAAACCACTTATGCTGTAGAAATTAAGCCCCCTTTTCCAGGAATGAAACATCTTGGGTAGACCCGAAGCTCTGCTCTGAGTTCTTCTGTCCTGGCTGTAAAGCTCTGGACACTTTGTTGCAAAAGAATTTTCATCTAAGCTTTATAATCCAATTAAAGAGACCAAGCAAAGCCACTGTCCTCCTGTTTTCTTCTTTAATCGTAAGACGAAGATGATCATGTTTTGTTTCGTGGGCTCCGAGGTGGAATTAAACGCTGGGTCGTGTTCTCAGGAGCCTCATTCTGCTTCTCATCCTATTGCTCTTAAGAAGAGTTTGGCCGGGACCCTAAAAGCCTGTCTGTGTCTTTTGGTTTGCTTCCCTGAGCTTTGCAACATGGTGACAGGGCCTAGAGCTCACGTCTCCAACACGAGGCCCACCTCCTCCCATTCAGGGCTCACATCTCACCCCTGCTTGGGAACCACAACAATGGCATTGTGGGGTGGCTTAAATTTGTTTTCATTACAGCACTGAAAGCTAAAAAATATATGACATGGGATTAATTCCCCAGTATACACACTTCTGTTTCTTAGTGAGTGGTGCGCGGATATGTCCCATCAAGGCTCTGTGATGGCCTGGGATGGTGCACCGAGCTATAGTAACATTATGCCTCCTTTGAGGGACCACTTGCTATACAAGTTTTGCATCGTGATTCACAGAATCACAGACTGTCATTCCTGGAAGAAATCTCAGAGAACTCTTAATCAAGCCTTCCTCATTCTACAGATGAAAGCACTGAAGCCCAAAGATGCTTACCGTTCAAATTTGTACATCCAACTGGTGGCAAAGCTGGGGCAAGAATCCAGGTTTCCTGATTTCTCGTCCAGGACTACTTGAGTCAAACCACATTTCTGCATGACTTTATGGATTTATTCAAGGTGTCATATTACAGGTATTTTACTGACTATATATAAACAAGTTAGCTTTCTGAATAAGTGAAAAGATAAACCATGTTGGGAGGGGAAGCCTGGGTAGTATGAAGATGCTAGTTTTTTCCAAATTAATTTGTAGGCTTAATTTAGCACGTTCAATAAATTGGGATTAGGAAAGAGTGTGGTTAAATTATTCTGAAGTTCATTCAAAAGAATAAATAGTCAAGAATTGCACTTAAGTTTTTGGAAAAGACAAGTCATTGGAAGTTTTGCTATCACATGTAAGAATATATTATAAAAATACAATCATTAGGATAGTATAGTAGTGCTTTAGGAGTAAGCAAACACATAAATAGGAAAATGTTGATATCCCTGAAGCAGAACTTAATGCATGTAAGAATTTAATATATTTCAGAAATAACATTTCAATTTGGTGAGTAAACAAAATATAATTCAGTGAATGTTGACGGTACAATTGGCCATCTGTTAAGAAAAACAAAAAAGTTAAATCTCCATGTCCAGGCATTTTAAAGATTTAAATGTCAAAAATGCCCAAGTAAATAAACCCATAAGAAAAAGGATTCATGCAAAAAGTTTTAAACATGTCTGTTTTTTAAAAATCGTAAGCAAAGCTAAAATGAAAATTAGAGACTCAAAAAATTGTTTGATTTTATATTTATTAACACATGTATATCTATATCTACCTATATATATATAAAAGATTCAATGTTAATCTATAAAAGCCTTAAAAATAAATTAAAAGAGAAGCACACCAATGGAAAAATGGGTGAAAGATCTGAACAGGAAAAATCACAAAAGAGGAAATGCAAATGGGATAGACAGACAGACAGATGTTTTGTCTAACTAAGAATATTTTTTTAAAAAACGCATGGGGGAAAAACATTGAAAAATATTTATTTATATCATACTGATAAAAAATCCTTTTTCCCAGCCTCTTTTTTTAAAAAGATGATATAGTTATCAAGTTTAGATGCTGTTTCAGTCAAAGGGGGATTCTTACACACTAATGAAAAGTATATCCACTGATACAATCTCAACAGGTGGATAATTTGCCATTATGTATCAAAACCTTTAAAATGTGTTGAAATACTCTGGCTTATAATCTGCTATTCTAATAATTAATCCAAGAAACTAAGACATGTACCAGAAAATCTTTATGAATGAGGATTTCCTCGTAATATTATTCACAATAGAAAAACTTTGGGAATATCCCAAATATCAAAAGTAGGAAATAGTTAAATAAATTATAGTGGAGCCACATGATAAATATCATGTGACCCTCAAGGATCATGTTTTTGAAGAATATTTAAAGGCATGAGCTATATATTTTTTATAAAGTCAAATGAAAACTCTATACTGTATGCTATTTTTTTCTTCTCAAAAAATTGGAAAGACACACACTGAAATGTTAACCTTTTTTCTGAGTGGTAGAATATTGAGTGATATTTAATATTTCAATTCCTCTGAATTTTTCAAATTTTTCATGGTAATCTTATATCTATAAGAAAAAAAATATGCCACTAGCAAAATAAAGACAGAATACTAAGTGAGGAAGGGGCCAGAGGTGGTTCACGGGTGGCATGCCCAGCCCCTTCTCTGGACAATGTAGATCTGAACAATTGCTCTATGCTCTGAATCCTGGGAGTCCGCTATGCTGCTAATGGTTATGGCTGGGCAGTGACTCCATGAGGTGTTCAAGGGCTGGAGGAAATAGTTCTGACTGCTGGTGTTTGAGGGGAAAATGAAGCTCATCACCACTGAAATCTCTCTAGGGTTCCCTTGCATGCAATTGGGCCCATTGAACACTAGCCCGTGGTAGAACCACCATCCATAACACAGACTTCCTCCTCTACACCTACCCCTCGAGCTACATGTTGACTCTTCAGGATGCCTTTTTCCCTAAAGCCTTCCCATGATATTCACTTTATTATGATTTCATTTGGATAAAAATACATGGGGTTACATATGGGCAGCAAGCAGTGTGAGCTGTCCCCAAGAGTACAAACAACCCAGGGACTTGAGTGAACTTGTGTAAGTCAAAAGCAGATGTGGTTCTATTGAGGAATAAGCCAGTGCATAGGAAACTGGATCTCAGAATGCAAAAGCAAGGCTCAACCAGAACTTGGAACCATTTTCCCTAAGGAGATGCAGAGAATCTCCAGGCTCAGAGCTGAAAGATTCGGAACCAAAAATTTATTTTGGAATTTTAATCAGAGTGATTGATTAAAGGACTGTATGTAAAACAGCCAGAAAAGGTCTCCTAAATCTCCACCGTCCACATATATTAGAGAACGTTTCAGCCACCTCGTTGGCCTCCACATAAAGCTAGAACTCTGTCCTATAAGAATATGTGTCTTAGTCCATTTGTGCTGCTAAAACACCTGAGACTGGGTAATTTACAAAGAACAGAAATTTATTTCTCACAGTTCTGGAGACTGGAAAGTACAAGATCAAGGCACTGGCAGGTTTGGTGTCTAGTGACAGTCTGGTGTCTGCTTCCAAGATAGCAACTTGAATGCTGCATCCTCTGGAGGGAAGGAACATTGTGTCCTCACATGCCAGATGCCAGAAGGGCAAAAAAGAACAAACTCCTTCCATCAAGCCTTCTTATAAAGGCACCAAATCATGAGGAGTCCTCATGGCTTAATCACCTCTTAAAGGTCCCACCTCCCAGTACAGTTGCATTAGGGATTAAATTTTAACATGAATTTTAGAGCAGTCAAAAACATTCAAACCATAGCACTTGGGAATGCTGGAATTTTTCACTTGGGTGGTGGTGCTCCATAGTAAAGTCCATCCTATTTTGGCATTTTTTAAAAAGGGAGGGATGGTGAGATCTGTTGTAGAAGCAGATCTACTCAGCTACGGAAGAAACCTACTGTGGTGGCCCATGTTAGTCAATCTAATCCTTTTATTATAAATAGGAACAAGTAGCCAAGGCTCAACAAACATCTGAGGGAAATCAACAGCATGAAAGAGAATCTCTGTGATAAACAGAATAATGGTTACCAGGGAAGCATGTACAGATTTGAAAAGAAAGTGCATTCATCGAAATAGAACAGAATACTAGAACAAGGTGCAGAGAACAAATACAATATTTTGGAAATTAAAATATATTTTTCAAAATAAAAATCAGGACCTGGGGCATGGAGTAGGGGACCAGACCCTCCTCCCACAACCAGGCATATGGAGCCAGTGCCTCGGGGCCCACCTGGGGACCAGAAGCATGGAGAAGGGGGTCAGACACACCCCACAACCAGGCACAACGCCAGCGCCAAGGAGCATGCCAAAAACAGCACCTCCATGTGGGTGGCCCACCACAGCCACCACAATAACCATGGCTGCCACAAAAGCAGCTAGACACCACAACCACCATGCAGATGGTCTGCCAACCACTGGAGTGCATTCACACAAGGAGAGTCACCAGCAAAGACAAAGAAAAGAAGAGGATGTCTCTCTCCACAAAACCCATTCCAGACAGACAGAAGAAGCATCTGCTCTATGATAATATTGGGGGACCTAATCACACCTCTCAGCATTGGACAGATCATCTAGGCAACAAATTAACAGAGTAACCATTACTCTTTCAGAAGAAGAGAAGAAATCTAAGGCAATTAGAGTGGGTAGGAGGAGGGAATGGGGGAAGGGGAGAGATTGGACAAGGGGCATAAAGAATAATTATGATTTGTAACAATATATATGCTAGTAATATTGATTTGATCAACATATCTCAATGCTCAACCCCAAAAATATGTATAATCGATTTTGATTCAATAAATAAATTTTAAAAAAGAAAAAAAATAAAAATCAATGTAAGGGCTACAAGACAAAGTCAAAGTAAGATAATAGATTAAAAAGAAACAAAGGAAGGAAAGAGAAATAAAAAAAAAGAAAAAGAGGAATAAAACTTAAATGATATGGTAGATCTAACTTCAGTGCAGGAATTCCAATACCAATTCAACAGGAGTTCCAAAAGGAGAGAAAAAAAGAATTGGTAGGAAGAAAATAATCACATAAATCAGAAAAAAATCTCCTGCAGCAGAAGCAAGCACAAGTCTTGGGTTCTCCAATTACTGAGCAAAAAGGCCCACACCTAAATATATTCTCGGGAAATTTTGAAACATCAAAGAAGAATATAAAACTCCCAGAGGCAAAATATATATGTATATATCTACAAAGGACCTGGCATCAGACTTGTCGCCAGTCATACTGGATGCTAGAAGATGGTGGCACAATGCTGGCAGAGTTCTGATAGAAGATGGATTTCAACCTAAATTCCACAGCTAGCCAAACTATCAGTCAAGTGTGAGGGCAATATAATGACTTTTTAAACATGCCATGATGCAGAAATGGTACCTTCCAGTTAACCTTTCTGAAAAACTTAATTGTCATTGTTTGCCAGCAAAAACTTAAATGAAAATAGAAAAGAGAAAGATGTGGACAGAGCCAGAAGTGCAATATAATAAAATCTCAAGACGACAGCCATGCAGCAGCACCAAACTCGAAGGACAGACTGAAATGGGAAATCACAATTCTCCCCTGAAAATATCTTAAATTAAAAAAAAAAAATAGATTCACTTCAATAACAGTGTAATTAAGAAGCTTGATAAGCTTACTAATTGGGTAAAGACATCCTAGCATGGTTAAAATCTCAGCCTCTAGAATCAGACTGCCTGATTCAAATCCAAACTATGTACAGTACATGACCTTGGGAAGTTACTTCAATTTTCTGAGTCTAGGTTTCCTTCTTTGAAATATGGGTGTAAAAATAATTCCTACTTTATAGGTTCATTGTGGGTGGGTATTAAATGAAATAATGCATGAAAAATACTTAGTGCCTGGCCCTCAGTAACTTCTCCAAAAGGTTTATTTCTATTATTATACTTTTTTGTATCAACAAGAAAAAAGAGAGGCAATTAGAGATTTTGTAAAGGACAAAACAAAGCTGTCAAGAAATGCATATGTCAAATCAAAGCAAATTAAAACGAGGCATGATTTTGAGCAAATACAGGAATATGAAGCTGAAAACAGAATCCATTTGACCTTGAAGACTGGAGCTTTTGCCTCTGAGTGCCACAAGTTTGGTGATGTAAGGTTATTTTTCCTTCTCTACAAGTCTAATCAAACTAGGTTCTCCACTGAATAATATTTACATAATCATAATTTCCAATTGCCATTTAATGGTATTTGATTTTAAGAAACTAACCTATCGTCAAAGCACAGAAGCCTTAATTATAGTTACAGATCAGAATATAAATGTAATAAACCTAGATCATGTAAAAATAATGATCAAAGCTGAGAGGGGAGAGGCTAGAGAAGAGGGGAAGGAAGCGGAGAGGGTATACATTTTCTTTTCTTACATAATGGGCATCGAAGACATAGGGGTTTAAGTCTGCTGTTTATGGTTATAAAGGTAACCCAAAAAAGGCATTTTAAACAAAAATGTGACTTTTAAAAGTGGCAGAAGAGGAGAAAAAGAGTGGTGTTAATGTGCTAAATTCTATAACTTCCAAAGCCAACTTACTTCTTGAGAGTAGGACCCGAAGGGGAAGATCCTGAAAGCCAGCAGAAGGATAATTTTACTTTTTATTTTATAACTTGATGCTATTTGAAATTTTTCTCATGAGCGTGAATTGCTTGTATTACTCAATAACTTATAAAGCGCTGGTCCAGTCAGTCCATAAATATTTACAGAGTATCTACTATGCACCAGGCTTTGTCTAGGTTCTGGGAATTAACAAAATAAAGTTCCTGCCCTCAAAAAGCTAACCTTCTGGTCAGCGAGACTGACAGTAAATAATGCAATGACTTGATGAAGAAGCTAATTCCAGATAGTAATTACTATGAAGAAAATCAGCTAATGTGATATAGAGTATCTACAGTGAAATCTGCTATGTCTACGGTGATCACAAAAGTCCTCTGGGGTGGGATGACATAGATTTGAGATGTAAATGATGAGAAAATAGCCATGCAAAGATTTGGGAAAGTATCATATTCAAAGGCCTGAGACTGGAAAGGGTTTGGCATGTTCACGGGCTAGAAAGAAAGTCATCTGGTTGGAATGGAGTGGGTAGGAGGGAAATAATAGGGGTTGAGTTCAGAAAGTCTGGCAAAGGCCATATCTTATTGGGCCTTTTAGGCCATGAATAATAATTTGATTTTGTTCTACTGAAATGCAAAGTCATTAAAGGGTTTTAAGAAGAGTAACATGATCTGCTTTTCACTTCAGTAAGTTGATTCTTTAATGAGTCTGTCATTTGAATCAGGCAGTCGGATGCTCTAGGCTGTGATTTTAACCACTTTGCAATGTCTTTCCCAACTAGCAATGGCGTACATTGTAGCCAGTGAAAGTGAAGACAGGAGGGGCAGCTAGGTGTTGTGGTGGTTTGGACCAGGGTGATAGCAGTGAAGATAGTAAAAGTCAAATTCAGAATATATTTGGAGGTATGAAGGAACTTGAGGATGGATGGTGGGTAGGGTATGGAGAAAAGGAAGGAACCTCCTACGACTGCTAGCTTTTG
Organism: Galeopterus variegatus; assembly: GCF_000696425.1. Classification (NCBI taxonomy): domain Eukaryota; kingdom Metazoa; phylum Chordata; class Mammalia; order Dermoptera; family Cynocephalidae; genus Galeopterus; species Galeopterus variegatus. The sequence continues at coordinate 38,705 of NW_007732794.1, forward strand.
TCATGAGAAACTGGTGGATGGTGGTGCCCTTGCATTAAGGAAACATGAGGATCTTAAGTTTAGGGTAGGAGTAGGGGGATAAAAATCATAGTTCTGCTTTAGCAGTATTAACTTTGCAATGCCTAGTAGACATTCATGCAGAGACATAAAGTAGGCAACAGGGTATGCAAGTCTGGGATTCAGGAGAAACGTGCTAGCTAGAAATATAATTTAGTTGTCATCAGGGGATGGAATGCATTTAAGGCCATGGGATTAGATGTGTTCACCAAGAAGAGAGTGCTAGAGACGAGAAGACATCCCCAGAGTATAACCGAGGAGACTCCAACATCTAGAGGTCCAGGAGAGGAGGGGAAATCAGCAAAGACTACAGAGGAGAGGCTGATGAAACAGGAAGTCAACCAGGCAAGTTGTGTCATTGGCAACAAGAGAGAAACATGCTTTAAAAAGGAGGTAGTGGTCAACTGTGCTGGATACCGCTGACAGGCCAAGTAACAAGAACATGTAGCACTGACCACTGGCTTTGATAAGAACAGTTTGCATTAAGCAGTGGAGACAGAAGCTCAGTTAGAATGCTTTTCAAAGGGAACAGGAGGTGAGGAATTAGAATTAGGAAGAATCCATAATTCTTTTGAGGAGTTGTCTGAGGAGATGCAGAGAAATGTCTTGGTAACTAAAAGGGGACATGGAGTCAAAGAAGGGTTTTGTTCTGTCTTGTTTTATTGTGTTTAAGGTGGTGATGTCAAAGCCTGTTTGTATGCTGATAATAATGGTCCATTAAACAGAGACAAATTGATGGCATTGGAAAGAGCAGGGATATTTTCAGGAATACAGTCTTTGATGAGAAGAGATGGAGGATGCCAGGCACACAGGGAAGGGTTGGCCTTGGACAGAATCAGGGATTTTTTTCTCCACTTCAGTCAACAGAACAGAAGGCAAAGGGTGTGAGTAAAACCCACATAAGTTGATGCATGTGACAGTGGGAAAATGAGGTACTGCTTGTCTGGTAGCACCTATCTTCTCCATAAATTGTGAGGTGAAGTCAACCCCAGTGTAGGGTTAACTAGAGGGTGAGCTACTCCCATGGGCTTGATGGGTAGAGTGCTGTTGGGGACTTAATGACGGAGAATAGGTGAGGAATGGTCCTGCTGGAGAGTGCGAGAGTGGACATCCAGAAAACTCTGTGAAGATTTTAGTGTTCATTCAGAGATCATTCGAGATGCAGAAATAAAAGTGAGAATAGTTAGGAAATATGTGATTTTTCTCCAGAAACATTCAGCCACTCCATTGCAGTCATGCAGTCAATTGATAGTCGTGTTTAACCAGGTCAGAAATATGGCCATGCAGGGGGGAAGAGGAGAGGACGAAGGGAGGACAGAGCTTGCAAAGGAGAAATGATAGCACTGCATCATGATTAAAGTGTGTTTCTAGAGATGCTGCAACAATACCCCATTCCATGTGCTCTTGTGCAGCGGGAGCCTGAGGTGGAGCATATTTCCCCTCCCTCTGGATCTGGGCTCACCATGTGTTTTGTTTCAACTAATAGAATGCAACAGAACTAATGCTGTGTAACTTCTGGATCAGGGCCTTAAGAATCTGCAGCTCCTACCTTTGCTAATTAGAGTGCTCTTGAGATCCAGCTGCCGTGTAAAGAAGCCCAAGCTACACACCTGGAGGCAGCCCTGTAGGGAAAGACAGTCAGACAGGGAGACAGAGATGCCAGCTGTCACCACCAAGGCTCCAGACATGTAAGAGAAGACATTTTGGATGCTCCAACCTCAGTCACCACTGACCACAGCCTCCTGAGAGACCCTAGCTGATGCCACGTGGAGAAGAATCATCCAGAAAGCCCTGCTCAAAGTTCTGACCCACAGAATGGTGAGAAAACAAAACAATTGCTGATTTGAACCAGTACACTCCAGGGTGACTCATCACACGACACTAGACAACTGAATCAGCAAATACTGCCCCAACTTGTCGCCATCATCCACTGAAATAAAATGAGTTCAGGGGGTATTGATGTAAGTGAAATAGTGGCGGGGCCAATGGAGTTACTGGATTTGAGGTTTCCAGGAGGCTGAGAAATCTCTGAAGTGGGAGTACTACATAGGAGAGTTAGTAAGACAGGAGCTAATGCCAGGGAGTAGAAAACTTGAAATCAATGTTTTGAGATTATGCTGTTGTAACTGATGAAAAACTCATGGGTGGCTGTGGCAGGGCAGAGGAACCAAGGAAATCAAGGAACCGAGACGCCAGGGTACCAAATGGGCCATCTGCAGAGATGTTAAAGTTGCCAGAAACAATGACAACGAAACAGCTTAACATAGTGTTTAAGTGCACGTGCTCTGGAGCCAACCTTGACTCTCGCTAACCAACTGGGTGTGATGTCAGGCAAGGTATGCTATTTCCCTGTGCCTCAGTTTACTCATCTATAAAATGAAAAAGATAATAATACCTACCTCACAGTATTATAGGAATTAAATAAAATATGCTTTTCGAGTTCTTAGAAGGGTTCTGGAGAAGAGAAAGCACTCAGTCAATGCTAAGTCTCACCACTGGCAGTAGAGATAAAGGCAACAGGGCAGGTGCTGGAGGCACACCAAGGCTAAGGTCAGTGAAGGACAGACACAGGAGGGGCAGCGGGAGGAAACATCTGATGATGTGCTTCAAAGGCGCTGAGGTCTTTGAAGTTGGAAGCAAGAGAAGTGATTAATTAGAAGCAGCGAAGTGGAGTAAGAAAGAGACTTGCCCTTCTTTCAGGCTCTGAGGTCCATGTGGTTTGAAATAAAAAGCGTCTACTTGAGAGGGCTGCAGGGGAGGCCAGGTTCTGGCTGGAGTGAGACGGTGAAGGGAGGCTTCGGGGAACGCAATGAGAATTTGTGTCTGCTGATGACAGACCCTGCGCTCCAAAGTGCATTGTGGAAGGGCTTGTACAGATGAGGAGAAATGGAGCCAGGGTCACATTTCAGGATGTGCAGAGCAGTGTGAGGACAAGGATGCAGTGATCGTTTATTTGATGGGGATAATGATTAAGGTAAAAAAAATCCATGTCCCCCATGGGGTTGGTCCACGAATCTCCCAAGTGGACATACGGGAAGATCTGGGGCCAGCTGTCCATTCTTGTGGCTCAAAGTGGTATGTGGGTCTGGGGGCTGGGCAGGGGACTCTTCAAACCTATTCTGCTAGGCAATTCACTTCCCTACGCAAATTTTAAGAGGTACCTGGAAGGTGGTGGGGCTGAAGGGGATATTTGCCCATTTAGCCCTGGCTGGAAAGGTGAGGAATTGAAGCATCCCCCTGTGATCCATTCGTGGAAGCCCAAAGGGTGTTTATTCTCTTCCAGGGGCATAGAGGCTGGGTAACCAGACCCTGAGTGATTGAAGGGTCACTTGACATCTTCCATGGTAAGATGAGGGACCATTACAAGACTTTACAGTGCCTTAATGCAAACCAGAAAAAGACACTCACTCCTGGTAGATGCAACTTCCCAAGTTCATGCTTTGACCAGCATGTACTATGTTATAGAAATAAAAACGTTCTACTTCCTCTGAGCCGATATAGCCAATAGAAAGGACACCAGGCTGGATATGGGCTCATCCAGGCACAGCCTGCACATAGTATATGGAGGAACTGTCTAGAAGTGGACTAAACAGCAGCTCCCCTGGGTTTTTGTGTTCTTTCTAATTGTATTACCCTGGGTCAATTTCTTCCCCTTTCTGAGCTCATTCATCTTTTGGGGTCTCATTTGGCTCATATACCAGATGAGCAGGTTGGACTAGTTCAATTCATACATTTTTTAATGCTACTACATGTACGGCACTTGCACTGGGCACCAAAGACAACAGAGATGAATTATAAACACAGTCTTTTGGAGGACAAACATTAAAGTAGATAATTCTTACACTGTAATGCAGGTGACAAAAATGTACACAGGAAACTGTGGGAGAGTACAGAAGTCCCTGCTGCCCTCCTGTCACACTTGTGACAAGTTTTGGACACTGAGATGTAAGTAGAAATGAGATATGTCACTTCTGAGCAAAGGCAGTGGAAAGCTCCTCTGCAATTCTCCAGTCTCCTCCTGACCTGGTGCAACGCTCCTGGGAGCATCTGTTTGTCAGTATGCAAAGACGCACGACCCAAGTCATCCCTCACATTCCAGCTCTCATCGCAGACATTTCCTGATCTGATTCTCTCTCCCACCCCTCCCCAACTCCTGAAACTCTCCCACTGCATCCACTGAAACTCACTGCACATCAGTAAAATTCCAAATCTCCACACCTTTTGTGAACATTCCTGTCACCTCCCTGCTTCAAGTGAAGCCAGCTCTCTCTGAGGACACCGCTTCCCCTTCCGCTTTCACAGTGATGGCTCTTTCTCCCACACAATCGTCACATCACTGGGCCTGAAGCTGTGCGGGGTGGCCTGCTCAGTCCTCACTGACATCTCACTTCTTCCTACACCCCCCAGCCTTGAACGGCGTGCCATCAGAACACACCTCCCACCACCTCTCCTTATTGCAGGCAACTCCAGTCCCTGGCTGCACTCTCTCGCTCTTGGTTGCTTTTGGCTTCTAGTTCACAGACAAACACATGCCTGACCTACTACTTGTTGATCTCAGTGTCCACATAGATGAAGCTTCCAATATTCTGGCTTTTCAATTCCTAGCCCTCCCCCTTTCACTGACCTTTGCCCCCTCCTCCTCTGCTTACTTACCTAACTGCCCACTCACGTGGTCACACTCCAAACCTTGTCAGTATTAATAACTACATGCTCTCCATAATCTCAGATTAAATCTCCTACTGTCCTTCCATCAATTACCATCTCTTCATTGCTCACTCTAGTACCCTGACCACAGCAACTCTTTGGTTCCACCAGGATAAAATCTACTGATCCTACCATTTGTATTGCTCATATTCCTATGTCCACCCTTACACAGCTAAGAATCTATGGTTCACCGCTGCAATCTCTCCCTTACCCTTTCCTCTTTTCTTCTTACTCTTTTGTAAAAAAACCCTGGCCCTAGTTAAATTCAGCACTCTCCTTGATTCACACCTGCACACTCCAGTTGGATGTGTCTGTAGAGAAAGACGATCATGCTGACCAGTCTGGACAATTATCTACAGACCTTCATGCTGACACCACCCCTACTGCTTTTCCTGAGTCCGCTCACTCTCTTACTCCCCTGGATTTCTACCCTGTCTTTTCTCTTCCAATGTCTCATACCTCCTCCCCATCCTCCCTCTCAGTTGGCAATTTGGCTTTCAATTAAACTGAAATTGAAAACAGAATCAGTCACAGGAGAATGTCCACATGCTCCCACCACCATGTCTTCCAATACTCCTACCTGATCCCATATTTTCTGCCTTCCTTCTGCTGTAATGGATAAACCATCCAAACTCCTAAGACCAACTTCTCTTCTGGTGCACACAATTATCTCCTCCCTTCCTACCTACTCAAGGGTAATTATACAGCATATATCCCATCTTTTCTGCATCATTTTTTTCTTTCTTTACTAGATTATTTATATCAGCATAGAAACTTGCCCTAATCCCAACCATCTTTTTAAAAATAAATTGACACAATCAAGATGGCAAAACAGACAATCCCTGGTGTTGCTCCCCCACACCAATCAACTTACAATTATTAAATTACAAAAACTGCCATCCTAGGATCACTGGAGCTCAGGAGAAAAAGAGAGACCTGTGGAGTTCATGAAGGTGTGAAGGGCCAAGCAAAAAGGAAGAGGAACCATTCCAACCATTCCAAGACCTGGCTGCTTCTAAGTCGGTGTGGCATAATTTATGGGGAGTAGCTGGCAGCACACAGAGCAGCAACCAGGGGACAGCAAAGTCACAGTGGTGCTCTTTGAGCATGAAGTTACTTAGAGTCTGGAGGAGAGAAGGATGATTCAGAGTGCACCATCCCATCTCCCAGGCCAGAAAAATCATTGGCAAGCTTCCCATGAACCCACATAGGAGCAAGCGGCCAGAGCCAATGAGAAGAAGGAACCACTCAGAAGTCAGTGAGTCTTTGATGAAGACCGAGGTGTTTTCTTCCCCACAGGAAACATATGAAGTGCCTGGGGAGAGGCTTACCCATCAGGGGAGCATTGGAGCACAGCACACGTAGTTGATCTGCCTCCTGATCAGCACCAGCACCACACAGGGGAAAATGGTCAGAGTAATAGAACTATAGGAGGTACAGTTTGCAGGAAAGACTCAGTCCCAGGCCAGAATTTCCACACAGCCCAGTTGTGTTAGTGGTGACCTAATAGGATCCAGAAGTGGCTAAAAGGCCAACAATTAAAATCCAGTCCGCACAAAAAGCTTTCCCCAATTTGAGAAACAGCATCAACGCAGCAATTCAGCTCAAGCACAGAGCTTTAGTTCCAGTCCCCACAAGACGTTTCCCCTGATTTGGAAATTAACCACAGGACAGCAAATTAGTTCTAGTACAGAGCTTAAGTGTCGTAGTAACTAATAATCCACCACAGAATGGGGAAAACACACATACACATGCACACACACACACCCCAGAGACAAAGCTCTGATATTAACCAGTAAAGGTCTAATACCACCAAAAAACACCTATAAAACTTAAAAGAGGTAGCGATCTCCTCAAATGCCCAGGTATCAACATAAGGACACAAAGATTAAGAAAGAACAGAGAGACATGATATCATCAAAGAAAACAAACAAAGCACCAACAATGGAACCAGAAGAACAGTAGATTTATGAAATGTCTGGTGGAGAATTCAGAATAATCCTGTTAAGGATGTTCAGGGATTCACAAGCATATACAGACAGAAAATTAAATGATATCTGGAAAACAATTCAGAAGCAGAACAAGAAACTTGACAAAGGAATATAATCATTTTTTTTAACTAAGCATATATTCTAGAAATAAAGAATCAACAGAAATACAGCAATTATGGGACTCCCTCAAGCAAAATAACCTCCACATAATTGGTATGCTCAAAGAAAACAAAAAAGGAAGAGAACTAGAAAGCATATTCAACAAAATAATGAGTGAAATTTTCCCAAGTATGGATAAAGATGACAGTATCCAGGTACAGGAAACTCAGAGGTCACCAGTAAAATTCAATTCAAAGAGGACAATCCCAAAACACATCATAATCAGATTATTAAAAACCAAGACAAAGAAAGAAACAGAAAAGAAAAACATAACATTCAATGGAGCCCCAATATGTAGCTCAGCAGATTTCTCAGTAGAAACCCTACAAGCCAAAAGAAAATGGGACGATACATTTGAAGGGTTGAAGAAAAAAGACTGTCAGCCAAGAATTCTGTATCCAGCAAAACTAACCTTCAAATATGAAAGAGAAATTATGTCTTTCCCAGACAAATGAAATCTAAGGGAATTTATCAATACTAGACCTGTCTTATAAGAAATGCTGAAGGGAGTTCTTCATTCTGAAAGAAGATAACACTATAGTGTAGCATGAAAACTTTTGAAGGTATGTAATTCATAATTCATTAGTAAAGTAAGTACACAGACAAGCTTTGACCACTCTAATTTTGGGGATCCTAAGCAGGAACTGAGGGCAGCCCCCACCACCCAGAAAAGGCAAAGAAAGGAGCAAACAAAAGAATACAGCAATTCACAAATACCAGACCCTATAGAGCAGGAGACCCTTGAAATGGCTGAAAAGGAATTCTGAGCAACAATCTTAACAAAACCCAATGAGATACAAGAAGACTCAGCTAGACCACATAATAAAACAAGAAAAAAAAATCCAGGATACGAAAGAGGAAATTTGCAAAGAGATTATTGCCTTAAAAGAGAATATAGCAGAACTCATGGAACTGAAAGAATAATTCAATGAAATAAAAAACATAACTGAGAGCTTAAGCAGCAGGCTACAACAAGCAGAAGAATTTCTTTTTTTTTTTTTTTTTTTTTTTTTTTTTTGTCCTTTTTGAGACCGGCCGCACCGCGCTCAGCCAGTGAGTGCTGTGAGCGCACCGGTCATCCCTATATAGGATCCAAACCCATGGCAGGAGGGCTGCTGCACTCCCAGTGCCATGCTCTCCCAAGTGCACCACAGGCTCGGCCCAGAATTTCTGATCTTGAAGATAGTCTTTTCAAAATAACCCAGGTAGACAATAAAAAGGAAAAAATAATTTTAAAAAATGAAGATAATCTAAGAGAAATAGCAGACAACATTAAGCGCACAAAAATCCAAATCATGGGTATTCCAGAAGGGGAAGAGAAAAGAAAAGGCATGGAAAATTTATTCAATGAAATAATAATGGAAAACTTCCCAGGCACATGTAGAGACATGGACCTTCAGATCCAGGAGGCTCAAAGATCTCTAAACAAATTCAACCCAAAAAGATCCTCTTCAAGCCACATTATAGTCAACCTGGCAAAAGGTCAAAGACAAAGAGAAGATCTTAAAAGAAACAAGGGAAAAGTGTCAAGTCACCTATAAGGAAGCCCCTATCAGACTAATAGCAGACTTCTCAACAGAAACCCTATATGCCAAAAGAAAATGGGATGATATATTCAAAATACTAAAAGAACACAAACTGCCAGCCAAGAATACTATACCCAGCATAGCAATCCTTCAGAAATGAGGGAGAAATAGTGTATTTTCTAGACAGAAAAAAGCTGCAGGATTTCACCACCACAGGACCAATCCTGCAAGAAATCCTCTGTCCCGACCCACGGGATATTCAATGCGGACCCTGGAGGGGGGAGTGGGAATTGGATGGGACAAGAGACGTGAGAAATGGATGGTTTACTGAGAAAACCGCAGGGCGGGTTGTTCCAGTAAATGGAAAATTCCCGTTATCTACGGCAAGTTGCAAAGTTACCTACACCCATAGTGCACAGGAGGGGGAGGGACCGAAGATAACAGCAAACAAGGCCCTGAGGCCTTGAGGCAATAGCTGGGTGGGCTCTTTGGCTCCGGACAGGCAGGCAGGCTCTTAGGCAACAGCCAGGCTCTATGGCTCCGGACAATACTCAAGGGAGTCCTCCATCTTGAACTCAAAAAATAATCATCACTACCACAAATACACAAGAACAAAACCCACATTTAGAAGAAAAATGCAAATGAGAAAGAAAAAGAAACTAAATCTTACCATCACAAAATAAACAACAAACATCAAAGACAAACGATAAAATGAAAAGAAATGAACAAAAGATATTTAAAACATCCTAACAAAAATCAATAAAATGCCAGGAGTAAGACAATACCTTTCAATAACAGCCCTAAATATAAATGGATTAAACTCCCCACTCCAAAGACACAGACTGGCTGACTGGATTAGAAAGCAAGACCCAACTATATGCTGTCTTCAAGAGACATACCTTACCTGGAAAGACATACACAGACTAATAATGAAGAATGGAATAAGATATATGACACAAATAGAAACCAAAAAGGAGCAGAAGTAGCTATCCTCATAACAGATAAAATGGACTTTAAATGAAAAACCATAAAAAGAGACCAAGAAAGCCATTATATAATGATAAAGGGATCTATCCATCAAGAAGACATAACAAACATAAATGTATATGCACTCAACACTGGAGCACCTGGATACATAAAACAAACACGATTAGGCCTAAAGAGAGAGATAGGCCCTAATACAATAATAGTATGGTACCTGAATACCCCTCTTCAGCACTAGACAGATCATTTAGGCAATAAATCAACAGAGAAACACAGGATTTAAACTACACTTTAGACCAACTGGATCTGGCAGATATCTACAGAACATTTCATCCTAGAACTACAGAATATACATTCTTCTCATCAGCACATGGAACATTCCCCAGAATAATCCAAATGTTAGGTCACAAATCAGTGTCAACAAATTTTTAGAAACTGAAATCATTTCAGGTATCTTTACAGACCACAACAGATTGAAACTAGAAATCAATAAAAAGTGAAACTCAGGAAACTATACAAACACAGAGAAATTAAACAAAATGCTCCTGAACAACCTATGGGTTCAAGAAGAAATTGAACAGGAAATCAAAACATTTCTTCAAACTAAGAAAAATAAATATACATGATACCAAAACCTGTGGGATACTGCAAAAGCAGTACTAAAGTTTATTGTGATAAATGCTTACATAAAAAGAATAGAAAATTTTCAAATAAAGAACTTAATGCTATAGCTCAAAAAACTAGAAAAACAAGAACAATCCAATCCCAAATTAGTAGATGAAAAGAAATAATTAAGATCATAGCAGAACTAAATGAAATAGAGACCCCCAAAAAATGATATGAAAGATCAATGAAACGAAAAGCTGGTTTTTTGAGCAGATGAACAAAATAGATAAGCCATTAGCTAGGCTAACTAAAAAAGGAAGAAGACACAAATAACAAAAATTAGAAATGAAAAAGGAGATACTACAACTGATACCACAGAAATACAAAGAATCTTTAGAGACTATTATAAACAACTATATGCCACCAAATTTGAAAACTTGGAGGAAATGGTTAAATTTTTTGGACACATTAAAAACTACCAAGATTGAACTGAGAAGAAATAGAAAAGCTTAACAGACCATTAACAAGCAATGAGATTGAAGGAGTAATCAGCAGTCTCCCAGCAAAGAAAAGCCCAGGACCGATGGCTTTACTTCTGAATTCTACCAGACTTTTAAGAGGAATTAATACCAATTCTCTTCAAACTATTCCAAAAAATTGAAACAGAGGCCATGCTCCCAAACTCATTCTATGAGGCTAGCATCACCCTGATACCAAAACCAGAGAAAGATACAACAAAAAAAAGAAAACTACAGGCCAATATCTCTGGTAAACATTGATGCAAAAATCCTCAACAAAATAGTAGCCATAGGGCCGGCCCAGTGGCGCACTGGATAGTGCGCCGCTTGGGAAGCACGGCGGCGCTCCCGCCCGAGGGTTCGGATCCCACATACAGACCGGTTCCCGCTCACTGGCTGAGCAAGGCGCGGGAGCAACGCCGAGGGTTGCGATCCTGTTGCCGGTCCCGGTCCGGTGCGGGGGCGACACTGAGGGTTGCGATCCATTCCCGGACACGGAAAAAGACAAAAAAAAAAAAAAATAGTAGCCATGAGAATACAGCAACACATCAAAAAAATTATACACCATGATCAAGTGGGATTCATTCCAGGGATGCAAGGATGGTTCAATATACACAAGTCAATAAATGTGATATGCCACATAGACAAAATTAAAGACAAAAACCATATGATTATCTCAATAGACATAGAGAAAGCATTTGACAAAATTCAATATCCGTTCATGATAAACACTCTCAGCAAATTAGGTATAGAAGGAAAGTATCTCCACACAATAAAACCCATGTATGACAAACCAACATCATCCTGGATGGGATCATCCTTAAGAACAGGAGCAAGATAAGGATGCCCACTCTCACCACTCCTTTTAACATAATATTGGAAGTACTAGCCAGAGCAATCAAGCAAGAGAAAGAAATTAAGGGCACCCAGATCAGAACAGACAAAGTCAAATTGTCTCTGTTTGCAGATGACATGATCCTATATAAAGAAAAACTTAAACACTCTACCAAAAAACTCTTAGAGCTGATAAATGATTCAGTGAGGTTGGACGATACAAAATCAACACCCAAAAATCAGTAGCTTTTTTATAGTCCAACAAACTAGCAGAAAAAGAAATCAAGAAAGCAAACCCATTTACAATAATCACCAAAAAAAAAAAAATACCTAGGAATAAATTTAACCAAGGAGGTGAAAGATCTCTACAATGAGAACAAGTCACTGCCGAAAGAAATTAAAAAGATTACCAAAAGATAGAAAGACATTCCATGCTCTTAGATTGAAAGAATAAACATTGTGAAAATGCTCACTACCCAAAGAGATCTACAGATTCAATGCAATCCCCATCAAAATACCTATAACATTCTTCACAGAAACAGAAGAAACAATCCTAACATTCATATGGAACAACAAAACACCCAAAATAGCCAAAGCAATCCTGAGCAAATTTAAAAATAAAGCTGAAGGCCTTACACTACATGACTTCAAATTATACTACAAAGCTATAGTGACCAAAACAGCATGGTACTGGCATAAAAACAGACATTCATACCAAAGAAACAGAATAGAGAACCCAGAAATCAACCTACATACTTACAGCCAACTGATATTTGACAAGGGCAACAGGAGCATACACTGGGGAAAGGGCAGCCTCTTCAATAAGTGGTGCTGAGAAAACTGGACATCCATATGTAGAAGAATGAAACTAGACCTGTACCTCTCACCATATACCAAAATCAACTCAAAATGGCTTGAAGACTTATATATAAGACCCAAAACTATAAAACTATTAAAAGAAAACATAGGAAAAACACTTCAGGAAGTAGGACTGGGCAAAGACTTAATGAACAAGACCCCAAAAACACGGGCAACCAAAGGAAAAAGAAACAAATAGGATTATATCAAACTAAAAAGCTTATGTACAGTAAAAGACAGTTAACAGAGCAAAAAGAATCTACAGAATGGGAGAAAATATTCAGAAAACTTATATCTGACAAGGGATTAATATCCTATCCAGAATACAGAAGAACCTCAAACAACTTAAGAGCAAAAAAACAAGTAACCCAATTAAAAAATGGGCAAAGGCATTGAATAGGCATTTCTCAAAGGAAGATAGACAAATGGCCAACAGACACATGAAAAAAATGCTTAACATCACTAAGCATTAGGGAAATGCAAATCAAAACTACATTGAGATACCATCTCACACCAGTTAGACTGGCCAGTATCAAAAAAACAGAGATTAACAAATGTTGGCAAGGATATGGAGAAGGGGGAATCTTGCTATACTGTTAGTGGGACTGTAAATTAGTGCAGCCATTATGGAAAACATTATAGAGTTTCCTCAAACAACTACAGATAGAACTGCCATACAATCCCACTGCTGGGTATATACCCAAAGGAATGGAAATCATCATGTAGAAGAGATAGATACCTGCACTCCCGTGTTGTTGTTGGTTTTTTTTTTTTTTTTTTTTTTTTGGCTCTATTTACAATAGGTAAAAGTTGGAACCAACCTAAATGTTCATCTACAGACAACTGGATAAGGAAAGTGTGGTATATATACACAATGAAATACTACTCTGCCATAAAAAGGAAAGAAATTATGCCATTTGCTGCAACATGGATGAACTTTAAAAATTATGTTAAGTGAAATAAGCCAGGCACAGAAAGAGAAATACCACATGTCCTCACTCAGAAGTAGGAGCTGAAAAAAGAATGGAAGGAAGGAAGGAAGGACAATTACAGTAATTCCCTGGCCTCCCAAAAGGAGAGAATGAAACTAAGGACACCAGAGGTGGGAAAGGGCAAGGGGTAGAGGGAAGGGTGACTAGGGAGAAATTGGTAAGGGCCAAAAAAATGTTTACATTGTGTAATGGTAAAATTTTTTTAAAAGAGCAAAATCAATAAATAGTAAAAACTCTTTTAAAAATACGGTAATGTAAGGGTGGTGAATAAATCCCTTATATTCTTAGTATGAAAACTAAAGGACAAACGTAACAAGACAATAACAAATACCACAACCATTTAAGAGATAGGCAATATCTTTTAATATTCAAGGTAACTTGAAACAACAAGATGTCAAAAGGGAAGGGGAATGACACCAAAGCATAAACTTGGCTTTCATTTTTTCTTTTTTCTTAGATATCAAAGTTAAGTTGTTATTGGTTTAAAATAATATGTTAAAACTAAGCATGTTTTTGTAAGCCTCATAGTAACCAAAACACCAACATTTGTCAGAGACATACTAAAAATAAAGAAAGAAAAATAAAAATACACTGCCAGAGAAAATCACTCAATCACAATGGAAGACAGTAAGATCAGAAAAAAGAAAAATAGAATCAACAAAACAACCAGAAAAAAAGTAAAAATGGTAGTAACAAGTCCCTATATAACAATAATAACTCTAAATGTAAATCGATTAAATGCCCCAATTAAAAGACATAGTGGCTCAATGACTATAAAACAAGAACCAACAATATGCTGCCTACAAGAAACTCACCTCACTTACAAAGATACATGTTGAATGAAACTTAAGGGATGGGGAAAGATATTTTATGCAAATGGAAACAAAAAAATAGCAGGAGTAGCTATACTTATATAAGATAAAGCAGACTTCAAGCCAAGGAAAGTGAATAAAAAGATAAGGAAAGTTGTTATATAGTGACAAAGAGTTCAATTCAACAAGAGACTATAACAATTCTAAATACATATGCACCCAACTCTGGAGCACCCAGATATATAAAGAAAATATCACTAGACCTAATGGGAGAAATAGATTCCAACACAATAGTTGGGGACTTTAACACCCTACTTTCAGCAAAGGACAGATCATCCAGATGGAAAATTAACCAAGAAACATTAGAATTAATCTCTACTTTAGGTAGGCCAATTGGATCTAGCGGACATTTATAATACATTTCTTCCAGCAACTGCAGAATATGCATTCTTCTCAGCAGCACATGGAACATTCTCTAGAACAGACCATATGTTAGGTCACAAAACAACTCTCAACAAGTTTTTTAAAAACTGAAATTATGGGCCGGCCTGGTGGCGCACTCGGTAGAGTGCGGCACTTGGGAGCGCGGCGGCGCTCCCGCCGAGGGTTTGGATCCCATATAGAGACCGGTCCACTCACTGGTTGAGCGCGGTGCGGGCGCAACACCGAGGGTTGCGATCCCGTTACCTGTCCTGAAAAAAGACAAAAAGGAAAAAAAAAACTGAAATTATATCAACTATCTTGTCCAACCACCACAGAATAAAACTAGAAATCAACAACCAAAGGGACATTTGAAACTATACAAACACAAGGAAATTAAACAACATGCTTCTAAACAATGAATGGATCAAAAAGGATGTTTAAAAATGCCTGGAGACAAATGGAAATGAAAACACAACATACCAATACCTATGGGATACAGTGAAAGCAATTCTAAGCGAGAAGTTCATAGCAATAAATACCAACATCAAAAAATAAAAAGACTTCAAATAAACAACCTAAAGTTACACTTCAAGGAAATAGAAAAACAAGAACAATCCAAACCCAAAATCAGTAGAATATGAGAAATAACAAAGATAAGAGCAGAAATAGATGAATTAGAGATTTAAAAAACAATACAAAAGATCAATGAAACAAAGAGTTGGTTTTTCAAAAAGATAAACAAAATTGATAAACCTTTAGCTAAAATGATGAAGAAAAAAGAGAGAAGACTCAAATAAAATTGGAAATGAAAAGGGATATATTACAATGGATACCACAGAAATCCAAAGGATCATAACAAACTACTATGAACAATTATATTCAAACAAACTAGAAAACTTAGAAGAAATGGATAAATTCCTGGACACATACAACTTACCAAGATTGAATCATGAAGAACACAAAAACCTAGACAGATCAATAATGAGTGATAAGACTGAAGCAATAATAAAAAGCTGCCCAACAAAGAAAACCCCAGGATTGGATGGCTTCACTGCCAAATTCTACTAAACATTTAAAGAACTAATACCAATGGTCAAACTCTTCCAAAAAACTGAAGAGGAGGGAATACTTCCAAACTCATTCTACAAGGCCAGCATGACCCTCATACCAAAACCGGAAAAAGACACACCAAAAAAGGAAAACTACAGACCAGTATCTCCAATGAAAATAGATGTGAAAATCTTCAACAAAATACTAACAAACAGAATCCAACAACACATTAAAAGTAGCATTCACTATGATCAAGTGAGATTCATCCTAGGGATGCAAGTATGGTTCAACATAAGCAAATCAATAAACATGACATATCACGTCAACAGAATGAAGGCAAAAAAAAACATGATCATTTCAATAGATGCAGAAAAAGCATTTGATAAAATCCAGTGCCCCTTCATTATAAAAACACTCAACAAATTAGGTACGGAAGGAATGTACCTCAACACAATAAAGGCCATATATAACAACAAACTCACAGCTAATATCATACTGAATGGACAAAAATTGGAGGCTTTTCCTCTAAGATCTGAAAGAAGACTAGGACGCCCACTTTCCCCTCTCTTTTTCAACATAGGACTGGAGGTTCTAGATAGCACAACAAGGCAAGAGAAGGCAGTAAAGAACATCCATATTGGAAAGGAGGAAGTCAAACTATACTGATTTGCAAATGACATAATTATAGACATAGAAAACCCTAAAGACTTCACGAAAAAAATTACTAGAACTAATAAATGAATTCGGTATAGTAGCAGGATACAAAATCAACACACAAAAATCAATAGCCTTCCTAAATACCAATAACAAAATAGCTGAAGAAATTAAGAAAGTAATCCCACTCACAATATCTACAGAAAAAATATGAAATACTTAGGAGTAAATTTAACCAAAGAGGTGAAAGACAATGAAAACTAAAACATTGGTGAAAAAAATTGATTTGTCCAAAACCAAGCTTCTGATCTGCTGTCCCTGTGCCTTCCCCACCCAAACCTGCTTCTCTGCAGTCGTTCCTGCCTCACTTTGTGACTGTGGTGTCCCTCCAGTTTCCCAGGACAAACATCTTGGTGTCATCCTCAACTCCCCTCCTTCCTCACACCTCATAGCCAGTCCATCACATGTCCTTCCGCTCCTCCCTTCAGACACTGCTGCCACATCCAGTGCCACCACGCTGGTCTCATCTACCATCACCGTTTGCTTGGGTCATCATAACAGCTTAACAATAGGCCTTTTACCTTCTGCCCTGACCCTCGTACAGTCTGTACTCAACACGTCGGCTTTTTAGAATGTAAGGCTAATCAATGCCATGCCTCTGCTAGAACTCTTCAATGGCTCCCATGTCACTCAGAGTAAATACCAAAGTCTTTGCAGCGTCTTATAAGGTCTTCCTTATAAGGAATGACCTGGCCACCTGTCTGACCGCATCTAGAACTGTACCTGAAACATAAATATTTGTTGAATAATGAATAAATTTGAACTCTCATTTCATTATGTTTGTCTTACTCGGTTCAGGTCTTTATAACAGAATATCATAGTCTGGATATTTATTTCTCACAGTTCCAGAGGCTGTGAGCCCAAGAACAAGGCTCCAGCAGATCTGGCGTCTGGTTTGCAGATGGCCGTCTTCTGGTCGTGTCCTCACATGGTGAAGAGCAGAAAGAGAGAGCTGGCTCTCACGCCTCTTCCTGTAAGGGCACTAATCCCATTCATGAGGCTCCACCCTTCACCTCCCAAAGGCTCCACCTTCTAACACCATCACATTGGGTTTAGGATTTCAACATATAAATTCGGGTGGGGAGAGACATAGTCAATCCATAGCAATGGTCTCTGTTCATGACCTTCAGAATAGCGCTTACCCTTTCTAACATTTCATTTATTCATCAGTAAGATGGTGATATAAAAAACCTGTCTTAGACCGTTGTTGCTAAATTAAGTGACATCACATGTGTCAAATATCTTCCACTGTGCTAGAATTTGATAGGAGCCAAATAAACAATTACTGTTATTGTCCTTGTTGCTGTTGCTGTCATTAGCCTATGTGACTGAAGCAAATCGTGGTCAGGAATTCAGTTTTAGAGTCCCCAGAAAACCCTCCTGATCTCCTTCTAGAACCTTCCAGTACCAAACGCCATCCCAATATGAGTATCGTTTCTCGGGCAGGCTTGCCCCATTCCAGCAGACCCTCAGTCAGACATCTCCTGGACTCAGGCTCCATCAACACGACAGAGCCCTTTGTGTAAATACACTTTTTTTTTCAGGGAAGAAACAGCTCACCCGTGTAACACCAATTCCATCTTCCAGGACACCAGGGTGGTATGCAACCAAAGTAATTTACTAAATGTTCCTCTGGTGCCATGGTAGAGTGAATTCATTTTGCGCAGGTCCCAAGTTTACTTCCAGAGACCAGTTTCCTTCCTGCCAGAGCAGGCCCAAGTCTAATGGAAAATCAAAGCACAGCATTGGGGTCCACGCAACAGTGGTTCCCATAAGCTCCCGTAAGTCTCGGGCCTTGGGAGCCCAGCTGAGGGAGGGGACACCAGCAGTAACTGGCTGCGAGAAACCAAGGTTATTCTCTGTCATTGCTCCTGTTAACTTGTGGTCCAGAAGGGACCAAGAGACTGGGGGTGAAGGGAAGGTGTGAGAAGAGGAGACAAAGCCAGGGGCCCAGTACCACAGCCAGAACCAGTTTTCCAGAAATACAAGAAGCCTAAACTTGACAGGGATTGAGAGAGAGAGGAGAGAGAGAGAGACAGAGAGAGCGAGCTATGGCAGGGAAGAGGGAATACAATGTTCTTAACCGTATCTTAGGATGTGGTTGGGAACCCCAGCCCAGATATAGATTAATTAGAGCACGGAGAGATTATGGTGACTACAGAGCCTTCGATTCATAATAAATCCCCACATCAACCTTCAATCTCTCTCTCTCTCTCTCTCTCTCTCTCTCTCCCCACTTCTGTATTTTTTACAGATTTCCCTTTCACATTTGTGTGCACACCCCATGGCCGTTCTTCTCAGATAAGTAACAGCATTTCTCACCAGATCTGGATTTAGAATCTGCCCTTTTTGAGCATTCAGAAATCACTCTAAAATGTCAAACAAAAAGGGCCATCTGAGGAGACGCCCACAGCCCACCCGAAGCGCGCGTGAGGTCCCTCACTGCGCCTCCGAGCCACTTACCCAGCGCCTGAGATCTGAGGGAAACCTGCCGAAGACAGTGTTATTCGTGGGCGTGAAGTATCCGCTGAGCAGATTTCTGTAGCGCTTCAAAGGTGAATTTAGACAGCATGCGCAGAAAGACAGCAGCCTGTACCTTCTGTGTCTTGTTGGTCGTTGCTTTCACCCCCCTCCACTTTCCATTGCCTTCTAGAAATCTCAGCGCCTATGCCCTGATTTTAAGGAACCAGTTCAACACTGTACAGCATTTTTGGGCTACAGGATGTTAATGTGTCTTGTGAAAAAATAATTCTTTGCTCAATTTAACTTGGTAAACCTAGGTTGAAAAAAAGTTAAACAGTGCGGTGACTGAAGGACTTTTCAGTACCTCTAATATGTCCTTGTGAATCTCAAATGTATGGCTACAGCACGTGACGTTATCCAGACATATTTGACGATGGAAACCTTTTTACAGGTGACATCCTGCAGGGCTGGTCTTGCAGTGAACACATTTTGAGAAAGGCTAGATTTGATCTTTCCCTTTTACTGGCCCAAAGAAACAGTAATAAATTATTTTACAATGCTGTTCTAGTCAACAATATTTTTAAGATGAGGACATATATTCTGGTCACTTGAAAATATTGGTTTAAGTGTTTGATAAGCACTTTAATTCATGACATGGAAATCTGAACCTCATAGGCGTGGATTATCCTACACTTGGTCTCCACTGAATGCAAACAGACTGGCACAGGGGTCTAGCTCTTGCTCTGGAGCCAGATGTCCTGGGTTTGAATCCTGCCCTCCCTTCACTTATTAACTGTCTGGCCTTCCTGGTTATCTAACCCCTCAACTTCTCCATGGGTGTAATAAGGATGGTAATAATAATGATATCTACTTCACATCGTTTCTGTCAGATTTAATGAGTTTTAAATGTACAAAGTACATAAAACAGCAAACACTAACAAAGACTTCAAAAAAAGAAATATGTGACATAAATCATTTCAAGCTCTCAGGAACAAAATGGTGCATGTATCTGTTGAACCAGAAGTTTGTTTTTTTAAAATTTTAACATTTACTTGCACATATTTGAGGGGTACAGTGTGTTGTTTGAGTACGTGCGTACACTGCACAATGACTCGCTTAGGGTAGAGAGTATGGTTTTGCACCTGTTAGTCCACCATGCCTCCCGCCCACGCTGAACCAGAAGAGTCATCGCACTGCCCTTCCCCATATAAGCACTGTCCTCTTTTCAATGTAAAAAAGAAAGAATGGAAATTTAAGTTAGACATTAACAACAACAACAAAAATTGACTAGAAAGTTATACCATAGTCAGATGTAAAAATGAGAGACTGTTTAGTTTGAGATATTTTAGAGAAAGATTTCAGGTCAATATCTTAAATGCAACTTATCCTAATTACACAAAGTCTCCGGTGCAGGACACACTGACTTTCTGTGTAGGTGGGTATGTAGTTACTTTTGTGTATGCCGGGCAATAAGATTTCAAGATTTTGCTATTTTAAATTACTGAACTGAAAAAATAGTTATTACTGTGTCATAACCCCATATTCCTATCATTGTCATCAACCCTTCAATAGACAGACTTTCAGTCTATGACTAGATTTAGAAGAGTCATTTGGGGTGTGAATACATTGAGAATGTCATGCCCCGCTGCAGTCTCCTTCTCCTCTGCCTCTCTGTCCCTTCTCTGCCTCTCTGTGATTTACATCTTTGTCTCCAATCTCTCTCCTGGTCTGTCTCTCCCTCCTCCTTCTCCTCTGCCTCTCTGTGATTTACATCTTTGTCTCCAATCTCTCTCCTGGTCTGTCTCTCCCTCCCACCAGCACAAATGCCAGACTTAGCCTTAAAACATACCTTCAGAACTTCACATAGTCTCATGTCCTCATAGTCTTCCAAGCTAATTTCAAGCTTTCTCATAATAATTTCCTGTCCTTAAAGACACAGGAATGACTGAAAACCCTTCAGGCTCTCTAGCCTTGATGTGGGAAAGGCGCTTTGTAATACAGAAGTCCCAGCGAGGCTGGAGCTGCAAAAGAAGCCTACGCACTCTCTTCAGATTAATTGCTGCTTGTGGTTTCCAAAATGAGCCTGTGTATGCATTGTTGTTGGTTTGCTCCCTCTCCCAGGCCCACTCTTTGCCCTTCTCTGTGCAACTCTGAGTTCCTGGAGACTGACCCCAAAGGACCGCATCGATCTGGCTCCACTGCCAACTGGCCCTTGGTTGAGTTTGGCCAAGGGAGGCTCCTGAAGGTGAGGTGGGAGGAAAGAGAGGAGAGCACGTTTCCTTCCTGCTCCCTCCGTGCTTGGGCCATGTTTCCTGGCAGCAGCTGTGTCCCTCCCTGACTTCAACTCCCACTGGACTGAAGGAAGGCACTTTGCAATGCTCGCTGTCCCTTCAGGCCTGCAGTGGAGATGAACCCCACTGTCCCCTGATCCTGTCCACACCTCTGTAAGAGCCTCTTCTTTGCAGTCCCTTGAACTATATGAATTGAATTTTTGTTTTTGCTTTTGTTGGTTTTGTTTTGCTAAGCCCTGGACTGATAATATGCTTCTTGGGGATAATATCACAAGCTTGTTAAGTCAGAAATGTTAATAGGAAATGTCTGAAATGTCTCTAAGGGAGCTTGAAAGTCCAGCCTGGAACCCAGATGCAAGATCAGGAGCTGATACCAATCTGTGAGGGCCAAGGAGGGGATGAGGTGGCTTGGGGAAGCCCAGCAGCACAAGAATTGAGTGAAGACCAGTGGCCCCGAAGTTAACACATCTTGGTGAATACAGATTATCCCGACAAGACATTCTTGGGTTACTCATTTTGAGATATGTGAAAATATTTTAATTGAAAAAAAAATCATTAGGATGCTCATTACACAGGAAAACCATTTGAGAAACAGATCTATTACCAGTGGCCCCGAAGTTAACACATCTTGGTGAATACAGATTATCCCAACAAGACATTCTTGGGTTACTCATTTTGAGATATGTGAAAATATTTTAATTGAAAAAAAAAATCATTAGGATGCTCATTACACAGGAAAACCATTTGAGAAACAGATCTATTACCCCTTGTATTTTATGTTTTCCTGAAGCCTTTTGCTGAGCTGCATCCCAATTTTTTTCTGCTTAGACAGCAGAAACACTAATGATGTGAGCTGTAGTTAAAAAGTGCTTTCTAAGTCTGCTGGTTGAAAGCTTCAGGATGAATAATGCCAGAAGCATGGGGGCGGTGAAAGGCTATGTCTATGCTGCATTTTTAAAATAATGCACGTCAAATAAAGAAGAGACACCACTTAAAACTGAGATGAATTTTCCATAGTATCAACCAATTACTCTGATTTAAATATATATAAATATACAAACACTGTCTGCATATGTCAACTGGGGAAATTTTTCTCTGCTATCAGTCAGTCAGTTCCTCTCATTTCAGATATGATTTATGGATAAGAATATAACTTTGTCACTGTGATTAGAAGCATTTTTGCAGCCCCCAGGTTATTACAGAATAACTAAAGTTCAGGTCAGGAATACGACTTCCTTCTGCTGCAGAAATTCTCTCACAGAGTTACACCGGAAGCAATTTGAACTTTTGTGTTTTTTTTAGCTACTTGTGGTTTATTTCTTTAAAAGTCTGTTGATCTGCTTCAAGTCCCTCGAGCACTAGAGAGAGACAACCTCCATTAAGATTTTCACATTTGGTCTTTGGAGATGACTCCTGCAAATTACTTTCCTACACCCCTAAAACTAGCACCTGGGAGTATCTACTACATAGTGGGTCTAGAGAGTAAAACAATTAATATGTTCAACACTGCTTCATGTGACAAGAAGCAAAGAAGCAGTGGGAAATGAGATCTGAAATAAATAGAAGACAGAAATTATATTTTTAAAGAAACTAACCAAAAAATAGCAAGACAGTACAATCAAGGGCTAAATTGAGCAGTATCAATATTACGTGCCAGTTCGCTCAGTTGGTTACAACACAGTGTCCTAACAGCAAGGTCAAATGTTATGATCCCTATACTGGCCAGCCACCAAAAGAAAAAAATGTGTGTGTGTGTCTGTGTGTGCACTAAGTGCTGTGAGATCTTCTGTAAAGGAGTGATTCACGTGGACTATACAAATCCAGAAGGCTCCATGGAGGAGGGAGAATTTAACCCGGAAGCACTAGTATGTCTCTTTGACCCTCTTTGGTCTGGGTGTATCATTTGTATTACATTTTGACAAGGAAGAGTGTCATATTATGGACCTGGTGTTTAGCCCCAGTTGGATCTGTTGAAAATTCAAAATTTCTTTTTCATACATTGAGTAAATGGTTAAAACTACAGTTTCTCTCACTCCCAACCCCTCCTCTGTGCTGCCTGCCCCCATCTTATACATACACACGTGCCTGAACATGTGTAAAGAGGTAAAGCAAGCAGGGGGTGCTCTCTGCTCACAGAGAGGGTCTGTAGCCTTCTGTAAGCAGCAACACTGCAGCATGACTCCAGGCCACTCTCAGGCACAATGGCGGCACACTGGACACTGGTCCACAGACAGCCGAGCTCTACAACTCTTTCAGCAGCTCTCCTTCCACCCTCATTTAAAACTCTCTGGGTTGTTATTCACCAAACATTTATTAAGCAAAGTACAAAGTTTTCTGCAGAAAGTAGAATGTGTGTATCCAACGAAGGGACTGCAGGAAGTACACAATCCATGGTGGGGAGCAGACAGAGTTCTAAGGCTGGCGAGCAGTACAGTGTGCTAGAATTGTGTACAAACAAAGCTACAGGGTGGTGTAAATATTTTCTATGACATAGGAATTTTTAAAAAGCATGTGGCTTACTAAGATCTGCATTGCAGGCAAGGAGGAGGGAAGTATACATCAGCCAGTTCCTTAACACATGCATTTTACCACGCAGCCCCTCTGAGAATTGCCTTGTAGTCAGCAGAGGAGCAGATCCTCATGACACTCAATGAGGGGAGAGGAGATCTTATTAGACTCAATACGAGAGGGAAAGGTAAACCTCAGATCTATAAAGAAAAAAAAAAAAGGTGGGAGTGCTGTTAACGCACACTCGAGAGAAGTCCCTGTGTTTGTCCAGTAAAATCTTCTCCAGCTGTCATTTTGCTAAAACTTTACCTCTTCTCTAACTCCCAATGCATAATGTCATCTTGTTGTAGCCCGGGCTGGTTTATGCATTAAGGATCGCTAAGGAAAAGGGAAATCAATTGGGAGGCTCAAGGCAGACTTTATGTAGGAGTTGGCATCAAAACCCAGCTCAATCGGTAGACTTTTTAAAGGCAGCGTTGTGGAGAAGAGCTTGATGGGACTTGGTGGGAAAAGCGAGCAGCCTGTTTAAGAGAGCACATGGACTCCAGAAGGGCTGCAACGTGGACATGTGGAATAGGGACAGAGCTGAGAAGTCCAGTCGGAAGAGTAGCGTCGCGCCAGTTTCTGGAGGGCCCTGTCTGTCCAGCTAGATTGTTCAGACTTTGTTACATAGGCACTGGGGAGGCACTAAAGGTTTCTGACCAAGGACGGGGACTTGATCATCAGACAATCCCCCAAAGTCGCTGACTGACATTGCTTCAGGTGCTGCCCTCCTGGAAATATTTATATCTCAATTAAAAACTTCCTAAAGGCAAAACCATGTTTGCTAATCCACACAAAGTGTCAAATGAGAGAATATCTACCAATATCTTGGGTCAGGAGCTTGCAGCCCCTCCTCAGACCACTCTTTGAACACCTAGAGGGGACTTCTTGAGACGCGTTGCTGGGACATAAAGAAGATCAAACCCAAAGTTTCCCTACCCTTTTTCCTCTGAGACACCCAGGACAGATGAGAGTCACTGACAGAACATACTCCCATAGGAGCGCCCAGGTCTACATGGGCAACCAGCTTATTGAATGGTCTGAAGTAAGCAGGGTTCAAACAAGAAACAGCTTTATTTTGTTCCAGCCCCTGCATTCAGACCTGCCCTGTCAGATCTCTCTTCTCTGTCTCTGGACCACAATTTGACAGATCCCCAAAATTTTCAGTCACTGTCAGTTCTATGAACAAGCTTCATTTTGGTAATAAAGACTCACTCTCAGGCCCGGGCCAGTCTCAATCAAAATACCAGTCTCATGCAGTCCAGTGCTCAGCCTGCTCTGCCTCAACAACCTGAGGCCCCTCCTGTCCAGTTTAGCCCTGAGCCACATGGAGGCAGAGAGCATCTGTGCTCTCACCACCTCCTCACACCCTCTCCACCTTCACTCGTCCCTCTTCCAGGCTTGGAGCAATGGAAAGGGGGTGCTGCAAAGTGGCCAAGTCACTAGCTGCCTGGTGCTTCTATGACCCAGTGTTGGTGCCCTGGGGAAGCCCCCAGCCCAGGCTTGGGAGGAACAGCCAAAGCCTTCTCCCCCAGCGCATGTGATCCATCTCCTTGATCACCCCCTTGAATTTCTAGACTTCTTTTCACATAGGTTGGAAGTAGTTGAGCTGGAGATCACACCACTGGTTTGGTCACTTCTTAGGTATTACAGGCACATGTCTAGCAGCAACTCCCTAGGAACTTATTATTCAATCATTATTGGCTTTGGGGCTTTAGCTGAATTTTTCAAGACAAAAGAAGAGTTATTCAACATTTGATGTATATGCAAGTTACCACTCACTAATTGTAACAAAACCTTTCTCTCCCACTCACTTATGAAATCATATCAAATGCAAGCCAATGACAATGAAATTATTATACAGAAACTCCTGAATGTGTTCTAATTTATTTTCTAAAATATATTATTCCCTTTAAGCATGACTAATAACAAGTTTCCTTTGACACACCTCACAACTGATATTTTGCTAGGTAAACAGAGCCCTTATTTTGTAACCTTGTGCAAAGGCGAATAACTCAATAAAGAAAGGTCCATTTATGCAGATATGTAAGTTCTAAGATGTCACTGTTAAGTATTACTTTGTATTATTAAATCAATATCATGTGGGCATGTAAGAAATACTGGCTAATTGCACCTGACATCTCTGATTTGCCTCACTGAGGCAGAAAGGGAAGTGATGGAGAATTCAAGAGAGTGAAAAAAGACTATGACAAAGAACATGTGCATAGGGGTGGTATCCGTGGCTTCACACATACAATCCCCACAGCACACATTGTAGTGTTTCCCAGCCACAATCCTCAGGCTGTGAATACCCTTGATCTCTGTGATTCAGTGTGTGGTGAGCAGCATTATGGGGATTACCTGGAAATCTGCAATTACCATAATATCGAATGCTTGGACACAACTACCCATCTTCACCCTTTGGTCTCTTGCAGATCAGGGCCTTAATCATCACAGCAAATCATTAAAAGATGGGGGCAATGGCACTATGCATTAGCCTCTGTTTCTGGAAGCAGAGAGAGGTTTCTGAAGGGACACCAATTTTTGTCAACTTCCTAGACTCTTCTCAATTATCTAAAATATTTAGAATCAGACAAGGGCAGTACCCCCTCCCAGAAGCAGGCAAGGACCACACTGAAAACACCACTTCTGTGAGCGTGCCTACCACAGCCACAGCTGCCACAAAAGCAGATCACCACCACAGTAGTAGCCACAGCCACCATACAGGTGGCCCACCAGACACTCAACTGCATTGAAACTGGGAGAGTCACTGATGGAGACCAGAAAAAGAAGAGGACATCTCTCTCCTCAAAGCCCACTTCACAGTAGTAGAAGAAGCATCTGTTCTGTCAGATGACCAGACATCAACACAGAGATACTAGAAATACAAAAATCTAAGAGAATATGATGCCACCAAAAGAATACGGTAATTCTCAAATACTATAACCTATAGAGCAGGAAACCCTTGAAATGGCTGAAAAGGAATTCCAAGCAACAATCTTTTTTTTTTTTTTTTTTCCCCCTTTTTGTCTTTTTTTCATGTCTGGCAACGGATCGCAACCCTCAGTGTCGCGCCTGTACCTTCCCCCTTTTTGTCTTTTTTTCATGTCTGGCAATGGATCGCAACCCTCAGTGTCGCGCCTGTACCGGACCGGGACCGGCAACAGGATCG